>NW_010523153.1:2579-21163 GCF_000687285.1 Phaethon lepturus
ATTAGCACTCTTTCAACTTTTGCTCAGCTTTCACTTGTCTGTCATCCCTTCGGGCTTTCTTGTGTTAGTTTGACCTTCCTGTACACTGCTTTGAAGAATTCTTCAATCCTGAGTGATGTTTCCTCACGTATTGGTTTCTACAGGCTGCTGTTTGGCTGTGTCAGTCTGTGCTTCTTTCAAAGGTGGCTGCCCATCCTCCTGCTTCCCCCTGCCCTCCCTTCCCGCCCTGCACCTTCCATCTGGCAGAGAGAAGTATGTGTCTGAAATTATTGAAAAGTATTACCTGCATAGTAAACTGATTTTTTTTTCATTCATGCTTATGTTAAGAACTCTGTATTTCTTTCTTAAATACTTTGCTTTTAATTTCATATGTCTGTCTCTTCTGTGATGTTTTCATTTGGACATTGCTACGCCGTGCTTCTATTCAGCACTAGTTATAGTAACTCCTTGGATCATACAAGGTATTACTGTAAAATACTAGTAAGGGGGAAAACTGCATCTAGTTTATGGTCTTGTAAAGTAGATCTGGGTTTCCAAACTGTGCAGATAAATCTGCACAATAGACTGGAAATCATTTGAATTACACTGCTGGTTGGAAGTGGAAGGGTTGGAACCCATTATGGAGTTGCAAGCCATTATAGCAAATTTCAGTGGTGGTGTATCTTCTTAATGTCCTCCCAGTCCTCTTTGTCCTTCTGTTTTCTGTAACCACAACGGTATTTGCTGTTGATCAGCCTCTTGAGGATATCATTGGCACAAGCATCTAAGGGGTATTTGATGCCTTCTGAAAGGGCCTGAAAGTTGCTGCTTTCTCTTCAACTGTTGGCTCCTTGTCTGAAGAATTTAGCTTAATGAAAGTATCCATGAGGGAGAAGAAATAAAGGCAGGCTAACTCGAAGCATTAGGAGATCTTCTAAGACTGTTTTTACAAAGAGGTCTCAAATTAAAAATAGGAAGTGGAGGCAGTGAAGACTGGAGGAGATAAGGTCTTGGGGAAGTAATGTTAAACTGTGTTAGACACAGTTCAGTTGATAGGTCGCATAGACATGTGAATGAGTAATACTTTCATGTATGGCCTCAGGTATCTCTTATTCAGCTACTTTGTCTCTTGGGAGTCATCCCTCCCTACTGCTTTAATGATAACTATTGCAAGAGGCTGGCTATTGCTATGTCTGTTTACTAAGTCTTCTGCTTTGCTGGCTTGTTTGTAGACAAATAGTGTCTGTAGCGGCATGTTTGAAGAGCTCAGCTAACAAGCTATCTTAATGTTCATCTGAGATAGGAAGGTCTCTGTAAACCATTTTCAGTGATGCAGAATTTAAGCACAGTTCTTGCGAGGAGTCTGGCAAAGCCAGGGGCAAAAAGACATTATCTCATGAGTTTCAGCATCACAGCAGCAAAAACTGTTAAACGCTAACTAGAACTCTGGTTTCTTTAACTTAAAATGTCTTAAAACTTTCTGCGTCATAATGCCTGTATTTAGCATAATGACTTCTTTCGATTTGCTCTGTGTACCAGATTATCTCAGAAAGTTAAAATTGTATGACCAAGATCGCTAATTAACGCCAGTGTCGGATATAATGATGATAATCCTCTTTATGCCGTTTCCTAGATGTAGTGGCACCCCAGGAAAGCACCAAGCTGCTAGCCATCAAAGCACCATTTGAATTTCCTAAAATGTTGTCTTCTAGCTCTCTCCTAGTATCTGCAAACAAAGGTGAGAGCATATCTAGTACTAACCTCCAGGAAGCTTCAAAACCTTCTGCTGAAGACATGAGGATGTTCATGTCAAGAAAAACTGTGGTCGCATTTCCTCAGCGGATAGTTGTTTCTTCCCTTGAGGAAGACGACCTCACTACAGCTGCAACAGAAGGCAACTTGAGGAAAGAGTTAGCTGAGGAAGAAAATTCATCTTCATCCAGCTCAGATTCAGATTCTAGCTCAGATTCTGAGGAAGAAAATGATGATGATGATTCAGAAGTTGCCATTAAAACCAAAGTTGAGTTTCCTAGACGAGATTCCATCTTTTCCGAGAACATAGCGGTAAAAGCATCAATGCTAGCAAAAGAGAACTTGTCCCAGAAATCCCACAAAGAATATGTAGCTAAGAAGCAGCCACGCAAAACAGAAACTGATGTGTCTCCTATCAAGCAGGTCTCATTTTCTAAAACATCAGTCAGCCATGAAACATCAAAATCCAAAGCAAGAGACCCCAAAGTAAAATCAACTCCAAAAGAAGCAGGTCAGCAGAAGCTGGTCTTAGAACAACACATGGTTGAAAGCCTGACTGATGTTGCTCATAAATCTGATCATTTGGAGGAAAAGTCCATTGGAACCCAAGTAGCAGCTATTCATCTGAAAGCTTCATCAGTGACTCAGGAAGACAAAAAGCAAAAACTGGTATCCAGAGGAGAAGAAAAAAAGGTGGAGGCACAGGAGTCAGAAGCAGAAGAAGTAACTACTCCTAAACTAGAAGAACGGACTTTTGAAAGCACAAGGTTGGTGATGGGCACCACAGCAAAGGAGGAGACCATTCAGGAAGCAGGAGTCCAGGCTGGAGAAAGAATCACAATAGAGGGTACAACTTTAAATTGTTTGAACTGTATTGATTCAGCTGGGCTAGGGTTTAACTTTTTTTAAAGGTTTTCCAATTCTTCTCTGTTCGTGATTCTCTGATCTTTATACTGAAGTTAACTGTGTAGCGGTGACTTTCTGGAAGATAAATTCTTATTCATTGCTAATTGTTATAAGTGCTCAGTAATACTCAGTTTCCAGTTATGCTGTGAAAGGAAGTGGTCTTCGTTTCACTGTATTTATAGTTTCATAAACCAGTTATAAAATGAAAACAAGCTTGTTTCCACTGTGAGCAAAATCATGAGTTTTATATGACAAAACTTGTTTTCCCTCTTTTCTTTTTTCGGAAGGATTTGGTAGCCGCCTTTCTCCTGAGCCAAGTTTGATGCCCTCTGATTTTTGCTTAAATCCTGCTGTCTTTCTCTTTCTTTTTTTCTTTAAAAACCTTGCAGTGTTTCAGATTTCAGTAGACTTCAAGAAATCAGTGTAATGCCAGAAACAGGTCTTGATTCTGAGATTGTAGGTTGTAAGCAAGTCATGTTGAAGTGCACAGAGTTGACCTTACAGCCCAGTTTTTGTAGCGAGTTGAGGAGGAGACAGTGATAAGTTTTAGGAAAGCATCGTGCATCATATAATCATCTCCTTAGCTCTACTTCCCTCTCTAACTTACCCTTCTTATTTAGTACCAGTCCTGTTAACTACTGATCTCATTCTGTGTTTTTTCAATACCAAATGCCTCTCTGTCCTCTGTGGTGGCTTGCCTTTCTTGCCGTTCAGTTTAGGCAGCATACCATTCTTAAGACATCCCCTCACCCCTTTGGTTGCTGCTTTGAATTATTTACCTACTTGGAAGTAAAAGCAGCATAATTGTAAAGCTGCTTGGATATCATCCTTCAAGTTATATCCTTGCAAAAAAAGGCCATGGGGGTCCAGGTTGACAGCAAGTTGAACATGAGCCAGCAATGTGACCTTGCAGCAAAGACCACCAGTGGTCACCTGGGCCGCTTTCGCAGGCATGTTGGGAGCAGGCTGAGGGAGGTGATCCTTCCTTCCCTGGTGAGAGGCATCTCGAGTGCTGTGTTCAGTTCTGGGCTCCCCAGTACAAGAGAGGTGTGGAGCTACTGGGAGAGTCCAGCGAAGTGCCACTAAGATGATGAAGGGACTGGAGCATCTCTCCTGTGAGGAAAGGCTGAGGAGCTGGGAGAAGGGAAGGCTCAGGGAGGATATCATCAATGTATGTAAATACTTGAAGGGAGAGTAAAAAGACAACAGAATTAAGACTCTTTTCAGTAGTACCCAGCGACAGGACAAGAGGCAGTCGGTACAACCTGAAACACAGGGTTTTGCCTGAGCATCAAGAAACGCTTTTTTTTTTTTTTTTTTTACTGTGAGCATTGGCACAGGTTGCCCTGAGAGGTGGTGGAGTCTCCGTTCTTGGAGACATTCAAAAGCTGCCTGGATATGGTCCTGGGCAATTGGCTGTAGGTGGCCCTGCTTGAGCAGAGGGGTTGGACCATACGAGCTTCAGAGGTGTCTTCCAACCTCAGTCATTCTGTGATTCTGTGAAGTGTCTTAACCAAGGTGAGTGACAAATAATTGCTTTTGTACCTTGGTGGTCAGGATACAGTGCTGAGTAAAAGACCTGCCTTCTGTTTTAAAGGGTTAGTCGGCTCATAATTCAATCTGTTTTAAGAGTTGGCAGCTAAGCTTACCTTCTTCCCTGACTGCAGCTCAAATGGTAAAATGCAGCACTGTTTGCAAGTGACATTTTCATTTACTTGTTCCTCCTTGCAGTCAGCGGCAGAAGCTTTCTTTAACAAAAAATAAAAATTGGGAAAGTCTATTTGTACTTATCTACAGATGATGCTTTTTCTCCCTGTTGTTCCACGGTGGAGTTCTAGATGCTCAAGCATTATTTTTTTTCCCACATTGAAGCTGATGTGAAGACCCAAAAAATGAGGTAACTTTGAGTATAAGAGGGAGGACTTAGTCTTAAAATGTGCTAAATGATTCAAGGTGAAGATTATGACACATTGAAGATTTATGAAACAGCCTCCTCTACTCTGATGCTGTAAACTCAGAATAAGGTTAAGCCCATGTTACAAACTTTTCCTGCAGATCTGTATCGATGGGGCAGTAGTACCACTGTGCCTCAGACCCGTCATCATCATAGCCACACCAGCAAACCCCTTTTGGGTAGGATCTGGATTTGCTGAAAACAGCACTTTTGGTGTTGAGTTCCTCTTGCTCATTGGAGGCTGTGACAACAGGAAGGTTTCTGTTGGGTACGTGCTAGAGGACTCTGCTGCAGTGGCTGTAAGAGAGGTGGGGGTTAGTACAGCAAGTTCACACCGCTTTGCTGCTGCTGTGATGTCTTTGGGTGCCAGAGGGTAACAGAGAGTCAAACCTAGCTACACCGTGGTCAACAGCATCACTGGTATCTCCAGGCACCTCTTGTTCTCTCTTCCTTTTGAGGCTTCCTTTGAGAACAACTACTGTTTTTCCATGTTTAACGTTCACAGTAAATTATATCTTCTGTAATCTGTTCTGTCCTGTTCCTGTGTTCTTTTGTTCATCTGCAAACTGCAGCAGGCATACTGAAGGTGTAAAAGCAATTCTTCCCATTACAAACCTGGATGTTAAGGTGATGTCATCCACGTTGTAGAGCAGGCGTGCTAAGCAGTCAGCAAAAATTGCTGACTTTAACTGCTAAGTAAGTAGCAAAATACTAGCATGGTAACTCAGAAATATACCTCTGATTCATTTTGGAAGAATATCCTGTGAAATGCTTGCTCTTTAAGAGAAAAAGCGTAGATGAAGTCTGAAGTATGGGGAGGATGAACTCGGGGATAAATTTTTCCTTTGAGAAGCCAAATACAGTGTATTTGGGCAGGAAAAATGAGACTCCATCTGCTTTTCTTCCTGAGCATCTGTCTTTTAATTTGGAACAACTGTCTCTTGCAGGTTGAATGTACACTTGCCTATGCTTCCCTGTTCTTGGGGCTATTTGCAGCAAAGACCATATCATCTGGCTTTTATATCTGTAATGTCTGCTATGAGCCGTCTCAGTAGGAATTGAGCAGTAGGCACAGGGATATTTCCTTTCATAGATTGTGTGTGTTGTTTTGCAGAAACCATGGCTTAATACATGGAGTTTTATAAGCAAGTCTTGCTAAATGTTACAGTTACATGCTCTTCAACTGATAGTATTACATTGCAATAATTATGTCATAATTAAAGGGAAATTCTGGTGTTCAGTTGCTTGAGTTCTTGTATTTTTATTGTAGACAGTTGTATTACAAAACAAAGCGTAATACTGTCTAACCTAAACCACTACATACAAATCTATTTGACGAAGCTTTTCACTAGATTATGCTTATGTCTTTCCTATTGTTAAAACTCGGGGTATATGAGAATAAATTAATACTGGAAGTGAAGTTTTATTTCTTGCAATTTCTGTGGTTGTAAAATCAACCTGTAACAGGAATTTTTGTGTAAATGGTACTGCCTAAATTTGCATAATATTTAAAAAGTGTAAGAATTAATGTTGGCTTTAACATGAAGCAAGGAGTTCTGAATAACTTTTATTAGGTTATTCTTTTAGGAAGAAGAGCTGATACAAAGTCTAGAAGATTATATTTAGAAGAAAGGAAATTTACATCAAGGACTCTTGATACATTACTGTTCAGTATAACCACATTTGAAATTAAACTGTGGAGATCTCAATAATTCCATCACTTCTCCCCAATCTGTAAAGTAGTTCTAATAGCTGTATCGCATGGTCTGACATGATACATCATTTGTACTGCTGCTTTGCCTCTCCTGACTTGCTAAGAATGTCACCTACTGTTCTGGCTGGAGTGAAAACCAAGGCAACTATGAAAAAGCCAGGAAATGCAGACATATGTCTGCAAAATGTAAATTAAATGTTCTGCCCTATCCATCCCCAGCATTAGGTGGTAGTTTGGATTTTAAAACCTGCACCATATTAGCTAATTTATACTGATTCCTGTTCCCCAACTACATACGAATGTGCTGCTTTAGGACCAGACAAGGTACCAGCAGAACTTAGTAAACTTACCCTTTTGTTATAGTTGCTGACTTTTTTTTTTTTTTTTTTTTTTAATGTTGACCGGATGAGGTATCTGACAGTGTATGAAGGCTGGCTCAGTAATTAAGAATATTGCCCTCTGGTGTGACATCCTTATAGTCACCAGTTACTGTTTTTTTTCACAGAGACCACAGCAGCTGCTGAGCCTGCTCCAGAAGATTTCGATAATTCTACCTACAAGAACCTTCAGCATCATGAATATAACATTTATACCTTTGTTGATTCTGTTGCGGTTCTCTCAAAATTCAGGCAGCCTCAGCCGTCTTCTGGAAGACCATCACCAAGGCACTGAAAGAACCACATTTAAAACAAATGCCCAGGCAGAATGATAAATTGTTCTATTTAGCACTGTTGCTTCATCTGTATTATAAATCAGATAGTAAATAATAAATAAATGCCTGATAACTTATGCTTGTGTTTTTGAACAGTTCTTGGTTCTTGGAGTGCTTCAATTCTTGACTTTTATGAATGAGCTGCAAATGAATACTCACTGAATAAAAAAGCTTTTCTACCTCTCAGTATGTATTATTCACTGATAACGTAAAGAAAGTCCTGACTTTTCAGTGTCTCCAGACTTTTGAAACTGACCATCAGTACTGTGTCAAAGAACGTAATGGCCCTTTGTGCATGTGCCTGTTCAGTATGTGCCACAATTTTAATAGGTGGTGTTATCGCTGTATGGCAGTGGGCTGTTCTCCTTGCACACAAACATGTTCCCAGCCCTGAAGAGGTTATGTTTACTCTGGATTTGAAGTTAAAATCATTGGCTGGAAAGAGCATAAGAAGCATGTCTCCTGTGGCAAGAGTGTATGTTTTGTGTTAGTAGAGGAATGTAAGTTTATGTAATGTGATTGAAACATCTCAAAACCTCTACTGTTGTAAAGGGAGAACATACAACTTTACTCTTCTGTTGGGGGTTCTAGCATCCATGTTCTGCAGTAATTGAAATAATTTAAAATGCAAGAGAATCTTGGTGGGCAGTTCCTAATGAACTATACTACATTGATTAAACTCCGAGAAGTAATGTATTTCTATGGGTAGAATCACTTGAATGTTATTTTTAAATGTGATAAAAGTAGGTTTATAGTAAAAGCAGGTCCTGGTACTAATTGTTCTGTGGGACTATGTTTCAGTTCCCGCTTTCTCTCCCCCCGCCGCCCCCCATAAAAGTTAAGATTGCTGTCCAGCTTTACTTTTGCTCAGCAGAAACTGTGAGAAATGAGGCACTTCTCCATATATGTTATCAGCAGTTAACAGTTGGTCTCAGTAAATTTTGTATTTCCATCGTATTAGTAACAGTCTTCCACCCTCTGGGAAAACTGCCTTGATGACCACCAGCTGTTGTGGGTTTAGTTCCATTTTGGCTTCTTGTTCATTTTGGGTTTTTGGAGTTAATTGGTCTTGGAGCAGTTGTACTTGCAATAGCTCCAGCATTTTCCATCACCTGTCTGTATTCTTTCAAGCAACAGAATACGCAAGATCAAAGGGAAAACAGAGTCAGCTTTAGGAATCTAGCTGGATATTGGATGCAAATCCCTGGGTGCAATTAGCAGAACAGATATTTTATACTCTAACTTGGCAAAAATGTGGTAAGAAGGATCAAGAGGCCTACGTCAATCTGCCGTGTAGAATTTTGAGTCAGAAACCTCTGGCAAGCAATTTTATTGTCCTGTAAAAACTAAAAAGCTTATTACTGACTCTAACTGAAATTTAAAAATCAGCAAATGTATAAATCCACGTGCTTAGGCGTAAAGAGCGAAAAGTCACTTAGAGACACCAGTGGTACCACGTACACTGTACTTGTAAAAGGCAAAGAAGTTTGCCATTAACATTAAAAACATGAAAGAAGAAGGGAAAAGGCTCTTCCTTTATTAAGGGCCCACCCCAGGGCCCCAGTAAAGCTGCTGTGTGGTATTAACTGAGACTCCGTGTGGTAACCTGAACCTGAAGCCTGTAGCTTCGCCCTGCGTTGGTGCCACGCTGCCTTCCTCACTATTTGTTTTTGTGACTACGGAAGGAGGCTGCAAGTTGTCAGAATCTAAAGAGTAAAAGTTAAATGTAGTCCGCTAATACGCTTACGTAGTTACTAAATCTTCCCGCGGTAGCTGTGACTGTAGCTGTTTGGAGTCAGACTTGTCCACCTCGTGCCCTTTTTATTTCTAAGGAGGGTTGGTGTTTTAAGCACTGGCTTGATCAGCTGCGGAGGACTGGGTTGAAACAGAAGTGTGCCTTGCTTTCAGTCAACTCCTACACGCTCTTTAGCGGCATTTCTAGCTAAAGAGATTCTAATCTTATTTGGGCTAGGCATTCTGCTACCTTTGTTTCACAATCACAGCAAAAATTAATGGTGCCTACCTGTGTCTCAGTGTCTTCCGGTGATCTTTTCTGCACCTCTGAAATCAAATAACTTCATAACTCTTCTGGTACGTACTTTTGTTCTGTTCAGTGAACCAGTCTGCTCCGGGAAGGGCAGATAATGTGAGGAAGGGCAACAAGCCTTTTTCCCACTGTTGTGTTTTCCTGGACTTAGTGAACAAGGCTTCATTTTTTTGTACTTAGCTATTATCGGATGTTACTGTGATTGAGTCATATGCTAGCATTTAAATTTCAAGCAGGATGTGATACAATATGCTCAAATTCTGTAATGTTAGCAACTTTGTCTTGCTGTGCTAGGCACTTGTCAGATACAGTCAGGGACCTTGTTTTAAAGAATGTATAGTCCAGGATATTAACATAATTCCTGGAAAACCTCAAATGTGAAAGAAACTCAGCTTAGTTTTTTTGAAAACCAGCTCTTCAGAACCAGCACAAACTTCAGAAGTGGGATTTTCAATGTAAATAGTGTGTTACTGTGGGAGTACATAAAAATCTGGAAAGTGGAATTCGCTAACTTCTCATTAAAAAGATGAAGCAACTACTTCCCTTGTCAAAGGGAGCGGTTTTTAAACTTTAGGTCCTTTGAAATTTTTTTTAGTGTAGCAAACTGCTAATAAAATTGCTTTTCATAATTTCCTGCCACTTAGATCCTTCAAAAATAACTTACGAGCCCAGAAGGTTCTGAACAGCAGTCAAAAACCCACTAATCCAAGGTCCAGAAGTAGTAATGCAAGCAGAATTTGTGGTGATCAGTTATTACAAGGTCAGGATTTTTTTGGTCCTCCTGGTGCTTCCTTTGGTATCCAGTCATGATAAGCACTGCAATCTACAAGGCTGTCTTCAAGAATTATTTTAGATTTGGGAAATGAGACTTTTAACTGGGTGCACTTACAGATCTTCCACAATATGTCGCCAGCTTTCAACGACAAAAACACATTCAGTTCATCTCTCTCTCTCTAGTTTCCTGTAAACTCCTAAGCCATAAACACCTGCCCTTAGTCTCTTCTCCCAGCACAAGAGATGCCATCATCTAAGCTACTTGTACAATTATGTTGAGTCTGCTCTTAACATGTGATGAAAAAATGGTGAGGAGTTTTAAGGCTATCTTGGGATGGTATGCAGTTCTTTCTTCAGCTACTCATGGTAATGAGAACATGAGCTAAGAAGAGTCACCAGACTGCCCAAGTCTGCAGAAGATCCATAGAAGAGCAGGACTTTTCAGCTTTATGCTGATCAGAATCCCACAGCTCATAAAGTGCTTTGGTGAGATTTTGTGATCTTGTGGCATTTGGGAGGAAGAGTAGGAGAAGCTGGTGAGAGCAGCCACTTGTCTGTTCCAAACAGTTTTAATTCCTGGTAGATCTAATCAATGACTGTTGTGCAGTGAGTGAGTAGAAGGCATGCTCACAGTATCTTGTAGCATCATAACATCAGAATCATGCAAACTAGTGTTGGAAGGGAAGTCTTGAGATGATCAGTCCTCTGCTCTGTAGCAGGTGCAATTAGATCAGGTTGTTCCAGACCTTGTCCAGTTGAGTTTTGAATATCTTCAAGGATGAAGATCCTACAATCTCTCTGGTCACCTTCTCCAGCATTTTAACACCCTCACGATTTAAAAAAAAAACAAACAAAAACCCCAGCAAGCAAAACTTTACCTATAATCTAATTTAATTTTTCATTTTCTGACACTGATCCTTACTGCACGCCTCTGACAAGCCTGGCTTTGTCTTTTCTATACCCTCCAAGGAGGTAGTTGAAGGTAGTAATATCTGTCTTCTTCAGACCAGATAACCGCCGTTCCTTCAGGTTCGTCGTGTGCAACATACTCCAGGCCCATCTGCATCGTTGTGTGGTCACTGTGCACCCTCGGCACATCCTCTGTCTTCTGTAGCAACGCAGGTTGCCTAACTGGTCTCTGACTGTCTTCCTCCCCATAGCTTACGCTTCAAGGAATAACATGTTAGAAGGGGGCTTATGTTAATTTTCCTAATTTTTAGTGTGGAATCTTCCGCAGCGAATGGGATGGGACTGGGAGACGCCTGTTCCTCAAGACGCTACGCAGCGACAGTAGTGCGGGGCAGGTTCAGGTCCCCACTGTGTCCTGCTGTAAAAACAAACAAAAAAATCTTGGAAACGTTCTTGGCCCAAGTATTTGCTATCTGCCTGTGATTTACAACCTTCCTATGCTATTCCATATTGTATGCTGCTGTTTGCATACAGAGTTATACCAAAGGAGCTAACGCAGTAAGGGTAACATAGGCACTTTAGTACAGGTCCTTTGAATGTTTGAGTGAGTGACTTTACAGCCGTGGTGTTCTTGTACCGTGGTTTTGTTTGTTTATTTTTTTTAATTTTATCCTTTGACAGAAACTCCTCCAAACTCTGGATGATTTTAATTAAACTTAAGACTCTAAACAAAATATCCCATCAAGTTTCCAGATCGTTATTCTCCCATGTGGTTCTATTTCATGGCTTTGTAAATACTTATTTGTCTTTATGATTCTATGGTTTTGGTGCTTGCATATTATCCTTATTGTTAATCACAGGATGATACCACTCCCAATACTATCTGCACATATTTTTGATCTCCCTCCCCCTTTTTTTTTTGCCTGTACATATTCAATTACGTTTGGAAATTCATACTCACCTCTGAAAATCTTAGGATATGTGGCAGCTTTGGAATAGAAAAGATAGTGTTAATGCATAGTTGGGGACATAAGCTTAAGCATGTGTGTGTTTATGATAATAAAGTATCCCACAAACTTTGTGTCAGTGTATGGAGTCAGTGGGTTAGTGCTCAAAATGTCTTCTGGACTCCCCTGTGCTCTCAACAAATTTTTAACTGCAAAATAGATTAACAGGGACATGGTTCTATAAATCTGTGGCCTCACAGAATACAGCCATTATGCGTGTTAACTTCTAATACTCACAGAACCTACGCCATGTTAATTAAAATTACTTAATTCATTAGTTAACATTAATGCCTAAAATTCTTAGCAGCAGTCGTCTTTGTTTCTCCAGTCTGACATGTGCTTCAAATGGCAGTAGCTCTTTTCAAATCTGAGTGTTTTATCAAGTCTGGATAGACATTTCCTAAAGCAGTTAATATCCAGTAATGTAAAAAAAATGAGCTATTTAAGATTATTGATGCTTTCTTTTTCTGTTGGCTGAGGTTTTGATTCATTTTCTGTTTCTGTCCTACGTCTCCCCATGGTTATGAGGTGCTCTTGGTATTCTGTCTGGCTGTTTGCACACTGGAGAAACACTTCATTCCTAAAATCTGTGACAGCATCTATCTAGCACTGGAGCAAGCCACAACACACTTTGTACTAGGGAAACGTCCAGGTCCTGTATCAAAGAAGGGGGCAATAGCTGCTTTTCCCTGGAGGCTTGGAAAGGGACTTGAAAGAACCACCCCTTCATGCTTTCATGTGTTATTTTCATGCGCTCCTTTTCCCAAAAGCATCTCCTATGCTTAATTTAGTTTAAAATCATGCCAGATTAGGCCATTCTAAACTGCAGTGATGTTTCCCAAACTCTGCTGGGATATCCGTAAAAGGGAGCTATATTCTATTGTTTGAGGACTGGGAGAAATGTGAGGGGAGCTGGAAAGAAATTCAGAATATAGAAAGCAGACGGATAATGTAGGAACTGAGAGCAAGGATGGTGCTTATGACTCAGGTATTGGACTGGCTCTGGATTAATTTCTGAGAGCCCTGGCTTTCTGCATAACTGTTGGCAAGTTGCATAATTTCTTGGGTTCTCATCCTCACTTTATAGATGAGGAGTAAGTGGTCCCAACTTCCTCTTTGTACATCACGTCTATTTACTGAGCAACTCAGAAGAAAAACTAGTAAAAAAGGGGAAAGATATTTTCCTTATGTGTTCTCTGTTGAGTGTGCACTTTGTTTAGAAACTCTGAGCTAGCTGAGGTTCCCCCAGGAGACGCAACGCTTATTAACAGCATGACAAAAATACACTTCAGATAGTCTGCGCAGAAATGCCAGCGATTTTGAAATTGCATTCAAGCAATGGCAAGGCCGTTTAGATACAAAAAAAGCTTTACAACTGTTCCAAATACTTACTAGTGGAAGACTGTTAACAGACGGGAAAAAATGGGGAGGTGTCCAAAACCAGCAACCCACCCTGGTGAGAAATCCAGCTGCTGGGAAGTGGAATGGTGCTGGAATTCATACCAGGTTGTTGTCTCTGGACACCAGTCAATGGCCTCCATCTTTTATATCACCCTCCCCATTAGCCGTAAGGATTAGGTGTTTTTCAACTCCTTTTCTCTTGGCAGCTGGATGAGGAGAAGGAGCTTTTTCTCTCAAGTCCTTGCTGAAGAACCATTTCAAAGCTGTTGTCCGGGGAAAGCACATCGCTACTCTACCTGACTCTTGCCTCCTGAAGGTCGTTGTTGGGCAGAGAAAAATCGACCAGTCCACCCTTCCTCCAGCTGCTTAGCTCCTGCTGTATGGTTGTTTACTGCTGGGCCCTGAGCTGCTTATCTTCATAGTCTTCCTCCCCTCTGAATAACTTTAGGATTTACCTCTTGAATCAATGAGTGCTTTCTTCGGCACAGTGCTGGGAAACCAGCATGTTTGAAAATCTTGGGAAAGACAGCCCATTCCCCCCACCCCCACAAATTTGAGAAGACTATAAAAAAAGAGAACTAAAGAAAAAAATAATTGGGAGTTCTTTTCCTTGATGTTAGTGGTGCTTTTATGATTGTGTTTTTTGAGATTTTCCACATAGCCTCGGGGAATGGGGAAGCTATTTTTTTGCATGTTAAGATTTCAGGTGACAACTACAAGATTCCAGCTGCTCGGGCCTCGGGCTTCACGATACTCACCGATTTATGTGCACTAATGTTAAGAGATTTGGCAGCACTTCAAGCAACTGAGTGAAAACAACGTGTTTATTCTAAGCTTCGCTCTTGCCCTTTGACTCGATAGCGGCTGTGCAACTGGCCTGGCTGCTCAGCTCCGCTCTGCCGGAGCATGGGAAAAGTAGGAGCAGCAGCAAAGAGACAGCTGGCTGGCTGCTGACTTAGAAAGACATCATTGCGTCACGCTATGCTTGGTAAGTTATCTTTGCAACCAGAAGGGCCAGGATTTTCCCCCTTTTTTTAAGCGGGAGGTAGGTGCTGCACAAATTGACCACGGGGATTCGGCCGTGTCGAGTAAAGCGTCCCGTTCGTCGGTGGCAAGGTGGTTTTCAGCCCTCAAACGTAGTGATTTTCTGACCCCTAAAAAAAAAATCTCTGCTGGACGCCTCTCGAGTCCCCTTTAAATGAACTGTTTGTAACCTTATTAGGATTTTCTGTTTCATTTTTAATACGTGGGTTGTTTGAATGGAAATATTAAAGCCAGCACAAGCAATAAAGATGGATTGCCAGTAAAATAAACAGTTTGGCCTCTGACTGCACAGAGGAAGCAGATCAAGTCAAGAAAGCGTTTCCTAAAGTCACCTCTCTAACCGTAAGACTATTCTAATAGCTGCTTCTTATTTAAAACCAGCACTATTTTGTAGCTTACTAATCCGCACATTTAACTCAGTGTGGAAGTGCAAGTTAATTGACATTCTGCTTCCAAAGCGATACTGATATTATGAAGGGCGCTAAACTGCTGCATGAAATACAGAGTAAAAGCGAATGGGAAGCAATAGAGATGTATTTCTGAGAATCCAAAAAGAGTTTGCAAATGATAGGTAATGAACGATCATGAAATAGTATTTACATGCATATGGGTTGCTACTAAAATTCTGGCACTGGATGAATCTCATGGAAAAATTATGATAGATTTCTGTAATGCCAGACTTTCGCCTTGTCTCTTTAAAACTCTTATGGTGAAACTCACAGGGAGGTATGTCTTGCCCAGTTTGCATTTACTGTTGTAAAAGTATACATATGTAGAAGACTCACTGGTAGGGAATCACATACGGGACTCTATCCTTGAAGTCACTAAGCTGGTGAGTGTATTTTACACCTATTTATGTTGAGCAGGCTCAGCAACTTGCATGAGGAATGTAATGTCCTGAAGGGCTGACTTCATAATTTGCGGCTGTGTATATATTTCCTTCATGAAACCACATTTATGTTTCTTTATTATCATTATTATTTTAAAGGTTTTTAACTACTCACAACTCCCGTTTCTTTTTCCATAAGCCCTGCTACCCCATCTAAAGTATTCGGATTTTTTAGATTTCAAATCTTGGCTATGGTGTTGAGGATCAGGTTGCTGGCTGGGGACATCTGGATGGGTTTGAGATCTGTGCAGATCGTAATCAAATCTCGTAACTAATATTTTGAGTCCATGTTTTCATTGTTCCTCTGCATTTCTCATTGTTTTGTATCCTATTTGTATGAGTGTATGCAGTCTCATGCAATTACAAAAAAATGGTTTCCTTATGCATGGTATGAATTTTTATAGCTTCACTTTCTTTCTTTCTTTCTTTCCATCATCTCATTTTGTGTTTAAATAGGTAGAATAAGTTAGGTAATACGTACACAGGGACTGCTCCACCATGGACCGCAGCTCTAAGTATCTCTGTTAACACATGCTGTAGCCAAAGAAGTTTACAGCATGCAGAGGGAAAAGGTTATTGTTAGTGTAACTGAATAAGTATTAGGGTTAATATATAATGTATAGGTCTATGTAATGGATAGTTTTTATTCATCATAAAATGTTCAAATGACTTGCAGATGTACGACTGCTGCAGCTGTTGCAGACCTTGTAATGGCATTAGGCTCTGACTCAGAAAGCGGCTCATTTGCCAAGAGATTCTGGCAGTGGCTACGGCTGTGATATTCCCATTGAAAAAAGTATTGTCAGCAGTGGAGGTGGTGATACAAAACCGAACTGGAGTATGAGAAAGGGGCAAGGCTGGGTCTAGGTGCGACAGGAAAACGGGGGTTCTGAAAGCTTTCGTTTGTTTGATGTTTAATTAGATCGGCAGCATCCCACCACTACGTGGTCTACTAGGGGAGCAGCTGGAATTTAGAGTCACCAGAGATTCTGGCTACATGCAGCTTATGTTACACTAACTGGGGACAAAAACCACAAAACACCAAATCTTTGATAATGTAAAACTTTGCTCCCAAGTTTTAAAAAGAAAAAGCAAGCTGCAGTCCCTACAAGCAGATAGAATTGAATCTCACTGTGCAAACGCAGGCTGTCGCACAAACTGTGCAGCATGGGAGCTCGGCTACTTTCTGCCTTTAGAGACCGTACAGTCGGGGCATATGCTTACTTAGCAGTCAACGGAATGCCATCATCCTATGGATGCATACAGTACTCTGAAATAGTACTGAGCAAGAAAAAAAAATCCCCTGCATGTTTTGTGATTGTTTTCCTAGGTCTGATTGAAGTAAAGAAAATAATGAAGATTGACATCTGAAATAGGCACACATTTTATACGTGGGATGCCACACTGAGATAAACATGCTGTGTTTGATACAGCTTTTTGATTCCTCTGCGACTGGAAAAGCTGAGGCATGATCATTTTTAGAAGAGAATTGGAGAAGGCAGTGCAAAACAAAAGCAAAGTTTTGGCAGGCTTCGGGGATAATACTCAGAAAATAGGCCTGAGGGAAGCAAACCCTAGAGACAGCTGAACTGTAAATCTCTGAACCGGTGAGAGAGCGTAACAAGAGTCACCCCTCAATGAAGAGCGGATTTTGTTGCTGCCTTTCCTGATGCTTTAAACTACTTATGGAGTATATGTGCTAGCTATGAAATGGACTGCAATGCTGACTGTTGCTTCCTATGAACAGTTACAAAGCCACAAGCAGTGTTGTTTCTGGCACTTTTTGAAAGGCCTTTGCCGATTCCAGTGTGTTCTTTCTGACCCTGTTCAATGCCATATTTATGGAAGTAAAGCTACCAAAATATACATATTATTAGAAAAGAGACGCAATCTACATGAACTTCACTTATTAGATTTAAAAAACAAAAATTCCAACCCGTACTGATGTGACTTATGCCTTACATGAGTAAAAGGGAACGAGTTGCTAACAGCTCTTTCCTCCGGGGCTCAAAATTCCTTGGGTAAGAGAAAAAAAGGCAGCCAGGGGCTGTGAGCTGGGATCTAGGTCTCCCCTCTCCCTGGTAAGTGTGCTGCTCACTAGACCCGGGTTACTCATTTAGTCTGGATGAGTCTTGGTCTGCAGACCAAGGTCTGCTGGAGAACTTTACCAAGGCCCCATCAGCGGGAAGCGGTGTGTAGCAGCAGCGGGCTGCTGGGCACACCAAGCAATTCACCCTGCCTCAGGGGCTGCACTTCAGCTCCTTCCGAAGAGCTTGATGTGAAGTATGCGGCTTTCTGATGGATGCAGGACGTGACTTGGCTTGGACATGGGGCATGAAAGCAATCAGGGCTTGGTACAGGGCAAATTTTAGTTCTGCTCTGGTTCTGGATCAGATGTGCTTAATAATCCTACAGAGCATCGTTCCATCGTTGTCTGGGCTGGTCAATAAATGTTGTATGCAATGAGGAAGAATCTCGGTAATGGATGAGTGCAGCTCCTGTCCCAGGAGGCCCTGTACCAATGGTATGAGGCATGTGGTCTGCAGATCTGTGGGATTTCATGCACCCCTTCTATGGGAGGAGGCTTAAGTCTCTCCCTGGGAATCTGCACTGGGAAATAAACAGGACGTTGCAAACTGAAAAGAGTCACTGCCCTGCAGCTTCCAGGTTAGATGGCCCATGGGGGAGGTGGGTCTGTGTCCTCAGGCATTGCAAAGATTGAAACAAACAGGACGTTGCAAACTGAAAAGAGCTGAAAAGTCACTGCCCTGCAGCTTCCAGGTTAGATGGCCCATGGGGGAGGTGGGTCTGTGTCCTCAGGCATTGCAAAGATTTGGGACCATGCGTCTCGGGATGTGCCAACGTGGCACAATGCATCTCTGTGCTCCAGATCCCCAACGCAGGTCTGAATGGGCCAGCCGCTCTCAGAGGAAGGAGCAGATCTCAGCAGAGGTACAAGCTTGGATCCCAGAAGCAATATTGCCTCACTAGCATAGCGTTCAGTCTAAAGCAAATTCACCTTGCCTCTCAGCCCACCAACTAACCTGGGCACAGCATGAGGTTGTTACTACTTCTACTGCTTCTAGATCCAAAGCTATTTCATGCAGAACCAGTATAGGGATCTCTGTACCTTATTGCTCTGCAAGCTGTTGACATATCATTTCTTTCCTAGAATGTTTTCCCATCAACAAATCTTAGAAAAAATGTCCAGAAAGCCTCCTGTATCTCTTCTTTCTTGTGAGGAAGGACTAACTTAGGTAGTCTAACTCCAGGAGATACTGGCGGGCAAAAGGACATTATAGAATTGCAATCTGTAAATGGGTTCAAAAAAGGGAATAGAGGAATTAACAGAGGAGAAGTCTGTCAGTGGCCATTGAATATGATGGTCTGATTGCAACTTCTGATTCAGAAAGGTGCTAAACTATCGACCCCAGGAGCTCTTCAGATACACCAGAGGAAGGCTGACCCAGTTGTTTTCATGTTTCTCACACTCTTT
>NW_010523153.1:21194-27457 GCF_000687285.1 Phaethon lepturus
TGGCCACTGTTGGACTCAAGGTAGTTTGACCTACATGTACATGTGGAAGAAAGGATTGCCCTGCATTTAAGAACTGGGTGCCAGCTACGTCCATCCAGGCTGTCATGTATGCATGTGTTAGCCTTATACACAGATGACAACAGCACTTCATGTTGAGGAAGAGCCTGAAAGCGTTAATGGGAATGCTGCCCCAAACATCAAGCATCAGCTGATCCACACCCTGGTTCAGATGCCTGACTGCTCCAACGAGGAAGGCCTTCAGCTAGATGTGGTGGTAGGAATGTGTGTCACATATGGAATAACAATGTGGATGTGGGCCTGGAGGATATGGTGTAAGTACTGCAATGTGGACCATCAGAGACCGGCTTGCCTACTTTCAGCCCAGGGGTGGGTGTGCATGGTAGTTTCCACAAATCCCGACTTGGCGGAGATGAGAAGGGGAATGTTTGTGGAACACTTCTGCCTTTGGCATTTCCTATTTGCTTTTAGCTCAGTGCAGACATCTGTGTGGAGCTCAGCTTTTCTTTTGCTTTGTGCTAGGAGCTCAGGTGCCTGGCTAGACAGTTGCATTAGGCAGCAAAGCACTAATCCTCACTGAAAGCCACCTAATTCTCTCAGCTTAATGGCCTTCTACTCCTTCAGCTAGTCCCTTCTTTATTTTTTCTCTATTTGCTCAGAAATTGAATTCTTTCTTCTTCCATTTGCAAAACAGTGTCGGGAGCAGGCTGGCTGGCCGGCCATTCTCATTCCTTGTTACCAACACCTCTCAGTTCTTCTAGGCTCCAAAATGCAGAAACCCATAAAAGCAGCTGGAAGCAAATGAGTAATGGAGAGGAAAGACACGTCTCTATGGACTGAAGAAAGTGCTCTGTAGACCAGTGTTTGAGAACCTCTCATTAATGCTTCCTGGTTATTTTTTCTGCATTTCACTTTGCTGAATCCAAATCCCGCTCAAGCCGGTGGGAATTGTTCCACTGACTTCTGTGAGAGTTGGATCTAGCCCCTGGTTTGGAAGGTGAAACTAATCTCACTGGTTTTCTTTTATTTCAGTTGGTTTCACTTTCTGGTTCCCAACTCCCAGAATAACATGAATGCATTCATAGTTCTCCATGGTGAGATTCATACCAAATATTCTCTTTCTATGTTTTTCATAAAATAAAAATCAAGGTGTGTATTAGCAATTCCACCTCTGTCCTTCTAACTCTGCTTTTCTGCACCTCTGCCCTGCTTTTTGCCCCCCTCCTTCCACAATGGGGTAAATGAAAATGTCTTTTTAAGTATAACACATTTTTGAAGAAACTTTGCAGTCAGACAACAAGATACTCTCAACTTTTGGCATCATTAAAAGCAGACAGTTTGCCCTCAGAAGGTAATCTGTTTATAGTATCTCAAGTGGAAAAAAGATACGTTGGGTTGTGAAACATGTTTGTTCCATCACCATGGAAGTCCTCGCGCAGTTCCCAGGGCAAGGCGCTGCACGTGGGGAGGTGACAATGGATTTCTACATCACAGCTCAGTCTTCAGCTTTTAAGTGGAAGCTGTGCTTTTATGATAAGCTCTTTTTCCTAAAATAGCAGTTTGTTCAAATTAACATCTCTGATAGCAGAAAGAGAGCGATGTAGAGTGTGGTACTACAGAACATACAGAAGGCAACATTATCTTATAGAGCTTTAGGGTTTTATCCTCCAGATCGCCTAAAATTCTTTCCAAGTAACGTGTTAAGATATTGGTAATGCAGTGACTCAACCATATAAACAGATGGAGTGAGTAGTATGCAGCCAGTGATTCAGCTAATGTGCAGCTCTGGAAATTCAAATTTGATTTAACAAGAGAAGAAATGTTGAATAAGACATTTATAATTTTTCCTTTTTTGAAGGAGGCTTTGAGTACATTGGCTTTTCTACTGAACAGAGAGGGTAGAAAAACACAAGACAATAATAGCTCATCAAAAGGATGGCATCTTGATCCCTACACAGAAACTCCTCGCAGTAGTACTGCACTGCAGTGCCAGCTCTTGGTTCGAGCCCAAGTCCTGCTGTGGGACATGGAGCTCTTAATTTCTCCAGAGAGACTGCTCCCAGCTGAGTTACACAGATCTCCATGATCTAGTTCAAGCAAAGTTTGACATTTCTTTAGACTGAGTTAACTCATTAATTTCAGCTTTAAAATCTTAAAAGCAATATCCATTATAAAATAAGTCACACATTTTTCCCAGGCTCCTCCTATACCACATAAAGTTGTGGCTGCAGATGTAAATGTGCTGTGCCTGCAAACAGGGCGCACAGAGATTGCTTTTTGGAACGCTCTCCAAACAGCCAGAGGACATCTAAGTCGTTGACATTACAGCCTTATTACATCCTTTTTTCCCTTGGAGTGACGAAAGAAGAAACTGGTTTGCTGCAGAGGCCTCCCATTGTTGAGAGATCAGCACGTAAAAACTCACCTGATTTTTATGGAAATCTGTGGAAAAGCCTGCTCTGTTTAGATTATTCCAGTCTTACCACTGCAATTACAGTCTTTATTCAATAAGTTATGAGTACAGATTACTGCCACCTGCATGGAAGCCCGTCCCTTCACCTCTATGTAAATGTTTCCTTTGAAAGCTTAATTATGAAAGAGTTGCAAAGTAGACAATCAAGAGCAATGCCATGAGAAGTCTCCTTTTTCTGAATAGGTTAAATGTGTATTAATGTTATATTATGCACACAGTTGTAATATTTAGAACCTGGAAATTACTAAAGGATGTCAGAATAAGCCCAATTCATCTAGCAACTGGATGTAGGATCTAGTTTTGCCCTCCAATACATTTACACAATCCTACTATCACTAAATTGCAACTGAAAGTGTGTTTCAGATAATAGGTCCGGGAGAGTGCTTTTCTCATTTGGTAAGACAGGACCTTCATAGCTTAGTGTTTGCAAATATTTGGTCCAACTGTGAGGAATGCTCTTATATATCCGGGACTGTTCTCAGTAACCAAGTAAGGTCCTGACCCTACAAACATATCTGCACATGCTTTAAGTAATGAGTTGTACTTAGTGAGTGTATTTAACACATACAATGTTAAGTAACAGAAGTTTTAAAATCTGAGTGTTCTGTTATTTGCAGTTGTAAGCCTAAATATTACAGAACCTCATTTTTACGTACTTGTAATTTGCAATTACAAAATATTAAAATGGCATTTCATTCACCCTGGCATGTAGCTTTTGCTTTTTAGGAAAAAAGCAGCACTCTCACCATTGCATTTAAGTGAGTGCACCCATACCAATCAAAGTTCATAGCATAAAACTATATCAGTTGTGTAATAATCCTTATAAAATGTGTAGTACGGAGAATTTCCTCATTTCCACTGCTGTCTTCCGTTCTACGGATTGGACCCTCGTCCTTTTGCAGAACTGACAGGGGACAACACAGTCTGTTTGGACAATTAGAAACCAAAACAAAAAGGGTACCTATCCTTTCCCTTTTTGTTTGGTTTTGTTTTTGTTTGCCTTTGAATCACTCATCTCCATTACTTCTTCATTCTTTTCCCCTGCTGCTCCTCTCCTCCCAGCTCCTTCTATTTTCCAAACATTGCAGGCTTCTCTCAAAAACCTTGTAATCTCTAGTGCTTCTCTTAAATCTTCATCTCCTGGAGTCATTTCAGCTGTGATATTTTAAAAATTAAGCTTAGGTTTTGAGCCTGCAGAGTCTGTACCAGAGAGAACTGAAGATGAAATGAAAAGCAGGGACTTCTTGACAGTGGTTGGGAACGGTGCATTTAGGGAATTTAGAGATGGGCAGCTGGAAGGCACAAGTTAGATCAAGTGTGATTTTTTGGTTAGTTTCTTATGGGAATGAGGTTTATATAGTCATGTCATGTAGGTACAGGTATATTTGGGTGTGTATCCATGTCATTTAATAACATTTGAACCTAGTGACTTACTCCAGATAGGATTAAAGCTGTCAGAATAATTTAGTTCCAGTAACTTTCATGAAAATAAGTTGTGGAGCCAGGGAGATGTATCCTATACTCCCTGAATGATGGAAAGGCTGCAGAGGGAGCTTTTAGGCAACAGCCTCCACTGGCTAAAGAAAGACCTTATGTACACCACAACTTTGGAAGAGATTTTAGTTAAACCTTGCACCTTAGACCCTAAAGTTAACAAACCATGATGCACAAACGTGTGGGGAACCAGGCTTTCTCAATTCTGGTGCTTGGGGAGTCACATGCTTTAAGATCAAGGGAGTTAGAACATTTATTGATATCATGAAAAGCATCAGAGGCTGAGGAGAGTAAAAGATGGAGTAGAATCAGAGTCATAGAATCATAGAACCATAGCATTGTTTGGGTTGGAAGAGACCTTTAAAGGCCATCTAGTCCAACCTCCCTGCAATGAGCAGGGACATCTTCAACTAGATCACGTTGCCCAGACCCCCAACCAACCTGACCTTGAATGTTACCAGGGATGGGGCATCTACCACCTCTCTGGGCAACCTGAAGAAAAAAAAAAAAAGCAAAGGGAAGTAGGAGGAGAAAGGAAAATTCAAGTTGGGAAAGGCATCAAGAAAGGCTTTGAAGATCACTGGGAGAAGAGATTAAACAGAAACTAAATTAGTTTGAATTTAATCTGTACTTTCTCAGAAGAAATCGGTGAACTCCTATCCAAAGAAGTGCAGGAAAGGCAGAAGGAGAACAAAGGCAGGGAGAGTAACATTTTAAGAAGAGGCAGGTCTGGGCATGGGAACCAGTTAACTTTAAGCACTGTTTAGTGAATGTGTCACTAATGAATGTGTCAGGGATAATGAGAAGTGAAACAGCCTGGCCATAGGAACTCTATTAGAGATGTTGTTACCTGGTACAAGAGCAGAAATAGAGAAAGAGGCTCTTGTGAGTAAGACAAACTGAGCTGTTTTGTTTTTTTTTTTAAATCTTGTTTATATAAGTCATTCACATGAACTTTGAGACCTGATTCACACATCTGAGCACTCTGGATTAGCATAGTTCGTTTTCTTTCCCACTCTCACTGTTATGTGTACAAGTTCTTTCTCTGTTCACATCCACGTGGTTCTGACTGTACGGGGGAAAATGGCTTGAAAATGAACTCCTGTAAAGGCTCCAGGCGGTCTAGAGAGGATGAAACGACTGTTTTGTTAGTGGACAAATGGTGGCAGTGTGCACAGAGTGACTAGGTTCCTGAAGACCGAGAGCAACTGTGTTGGCTGAGCAGGATCTTGACACAGCAGTTATGCTCAGAGGACTGAAGGCAGACCTGGCTTGCAGGATCATTTACGTAGCCATTTCTATTGCCAGTCTATCAGCCAGATCTGCTTTAAGTGGCCTGGCCCAGGAAAGCGTGATACAAAACAAACTAGGCGGCTCGCTACTGTTAAACCAACAGGAAGAGTGGCATGAACCTTGAAAAACTGTAGGGCATTCCCAGTTTACAGGGCTACAGGATAATCGAGTAGATTCCCAGCTGCTATTCTGCAAAGGGACTACAAAACATGAAACTAAACCTGCTTTGGTTTTGAGCTGAGCTTCCCAAGATGAGATTTGCTCTCTATGTATCAGCTTTTTCCCTCGCTTTGAGAACTTCTGCCCTCAGAGAGGGAGGGGTAGCTCAGCTGATCTTTCAGATGTCTTAAAAATGAGCAAGGTATAGATCAGAGATACCTCAGTGACCTGATTGAAAGGCATACATTCAAGCCCTTTTGCACAACAGAGAATCTACAAGAGAAAAAAACTATTTAGATGTCCCAACAGCAAAATGGCTAAGCCACAAAGGCACGCGTCTGTCAGAAACTGCATTTCCCAGATTCTCCTGCTCCTTACTTAAGAACAGTTTAGGAAAACGGAGCATATTTAACAATGGTGAAACAGGAGAGGAGAGCTATGATAGAGTGCCGTTTTCTTCCCAGCAGAGAAAGGAAGCGGAGTTTCAGTAAAAGCAAGCCATCCGTACACAGCACCTTAATTTTGGATCACGGCAGGACCTCAGAGCGGGATCCTGAGGCCCTGGGGATGTTCTGGTTGCAGTGCAGGGTGCCCCCTCACTCGGAGCCTGCAGTAGGAGCGGGGTTTGGAGGAAGACGGGGTTAGGTTTGGGGGAGGAAGGGTCACAGCAAGGCAAAGGATCTGCCGAGCAGTTTTGCCAGGCAGTTGCACCACACACAGCGCGGAGGAGAAGTTCCCGCGAGTTTCGGGGACACGGGCCTGCACCGCCTTCGGGGAGGCCTCTTAGTGAGACCCCCCGGCTGCTTCCCCGGGGGCACCTGACGAG
>NW_010523154.1:0-32275 GCF_000687285.1 Phaethon lepturus
GGCGCAGAGGGGTTTCTGGTCTCGTTGGGCCAGGCGCGCGCGCACATACACACGCGCGTCGGCGTGCACATACACCTGCGCGCGCACGTGCCTCTCACCCCCGCCGTGCCACGCTGAGCCCGTCCGGCAGGGCAGGAGGTGTCTGGGCGCTCAGGCTCCCCTTTTGCAGCCGCAGGGGGGTTGGATCACGGCGTCGGGCACTCGAACGTGACCCACGCCAGAGGAAGGGAGGAGGAGGAGGAAGAGGAGGAAGAGGAGAAGGCGGCTGTTGCTGCTGCAGCAATCGAGGTTGCTAAAGCCGCCAGCGCAACCGCTAACACACCTGACCCCGGCGAGCCGCGGCGTAGGCACCAAGGATCCCAGGAGAGTTTTTCCGAAGACGATGGGTGCAATACCCCACATCACTGAAAAGCTGAGCCCGTCACACAAACAGGCTTTGTGGCTATTTGGTGTACAAGTGTTTCGAGAATAATGCTTATTATTTGAGAATGGATTAATTGTTTGACATTACCTGTGCATACATGCCATTGCAAATCATATTTATATTATTCAGTATCTAGACAGAAGCCACTGTTAATTTTGGAGCACCTCTGACCTGCTAACAATTATTTTTTCCTTTGTCTAAAGGAGATGTGTGCCTCAGGGCATGTTTTTCTTACTCTGCGAGCTGACTAAGACCTTCTCCCGTGGAATATACAAGCAACAGGAATGCATTGATGTGACTGACGGGTGGTACAGTGAATGATGAAGTACAAAACTGCGTTTTAATAAGCTTTGGAGAAAATATCTGGCATCTAAATGTCGTAGAATGAGGAAGATATTTCGGTCTTGAATTAATGAGTTGCATCACAAAGCCAGCTCTGAGGCAGGCGCAGATATGAATATAAAACAGCATGTGTGTCTTACAAAGAACCCAATATCCTATAAAATGTTACAGCATGAAGATGTTAATAAAAAGCACGGCTTATTTCGGAATTAAATTAATAGTGAGTCTCAGGAATACATCCAGAATTTCTTCTTTCTGTTGACGATAGCCAGAATCGTTAAACAGCATCTTCTGGGAGGGGAGCCTTGACGAGCTGCACCTACTGCTAAAAATAATGTCCAGAATGACCGTCAAGATAAAAGGAAGGAGAAGGTCCTGCTCTTGCAGTGAGCTGCATGCATCCGAGCTCTGCTCAAGGTCTGCTGATGGTGGGGCAGCACTCGCTGCAGGTTCGCGAGAGACGCAGCTCCGATTGCGTGAGATCTGTACGCAGGGTTCATGCTTTGAGCCCACCGATTTCCCTTCTCTGGAAAAGCCAGTAGAGACCATGGTAGACTGGAAACAACAGTGGTTCGTTCAGCATTTCTGGCAATACTTCCAGCTGTATTTCAATGACTTGTTATTTTGATAAGCAGCATACATTGCCAAGACCTTTCAAGGTGAAGAAGCGCATGCTCAGCACTTCCCAGAAGCTGCAGCATCACGTTTGGATGCAGAGTTCATGTGATTTCATCTCCAGAAGCTGCTTGGTTTCATTATAGCCTTGCTTTGTGCTGGTTTTGTTTTGAAAAGTTGGCTACTGTGGTGGACCCGACCCATGACAGGGTTGAGAAAGGGTCAGTTTAGATACAAAACATCCAGAAAAAACAGCTGCAAGGCTTGGAGCTCACTGCGTCAGCTCTTTTTAGCACAGGCATTGCAGCAGTGATGACACAGCATGCTCTTAGCAGAGGGAAAAAGTACTTTTCACCAGCAGTACAGCATAAGGCAGTGTAGCCGTGACCAACCAACCTGACCAAAGGAAGTCACTGGTGCAGACCATCCCTACATCGGGGGCGTTCATGCCTCCACCCAGCACCGCCAAGTGGTGGCCAGGCAGTGTGGCCAAGGACGTTGGCGGAGGACGCCGCTTACTGGCAGACGATTTGATTTGGTTGTGGTGGGTGGTGTCTCCTCTTCACCAGTGGTTGCCTCCAGAGAGTGAAAAATTGTAAACTGCTGTAACGAAAAACAAGTGAAGATGGGAAAGCCAGGAAATAAAAAACACGTACATGGTACTAGAGAGGTGTCTCGTCGTTGAACATGCCACAAAGGGAATTAATTTGAGTGTCGGGAGGCACACGAGTTGCCCAGAGCCATTGCTCCTTACTGCTGAGATGGTACCTCAGCGATGGTACCTCTGCGACCTCAGCCAGCGGAGCACCGAAGTACGCGCGTAGCTTTGAGCACGTAGGGAGTTGTGTCGACTAAGTGGAGGCTATTAATGCAGACACAGAAGACCACAAGGTTGTCTGTTCTGGAGCCGATACAAGTGCTAAGCTGGGCACAACCGTTACCGGCCCTTCTCCCCTGGGAGCC
Organism: Phaethon lepturus; assembly: GCF_000687285.1. Classification (NCBI taxonomy): domain Eukaryota; kingdom Metazoa; phylum Chordata; class Aves; order Phaethontiformes; family Phaethontidae; genus Phaethon; species Phaethon lepturus. The sequence goes on from NW_010523154.1 coordinate 2,345, forward strand.
AGGCGGACGCGGGTGATGCCTCCCTGCTTCCCCAGTTCTCACGCTGCCTCCCAGTCAGGCACATGACTAAACGGGAGAGGAGCTTTGGAAGTGTAATTTCAAGGAGGTTAATTCAAGATTTCGACAAAGAATTTAGCCCCAATGTTCTGGGTCAAGTGATACTCATTTTTTGTGTTTAGCTTTGGGAAGCAGAAGAATTAATCAGGCTGTAAGTACACTGATGCAAAAAAAGCTGAAAAAAAAATTTAATAAAAGCTACAGCGTTAACAAATACTGAACTAATGACCTTTGATATATGAAGCAAATGCTTCATCCACTAGCCTACACAACGTTTCATTACCAGCCATGGGAATTTACAGGTGTTAAATTAGCTGCAAGATAGCTCCCATATTGTTGCCTGACTGTAATAGAACATACTGAAAAAGTTAATAAGGAACTGAGCATAGGGGCTGCAGAGTTCAAACAAAACCTACTTGCCAGTTCAGTCTGAGGTCTTCATCAAGCTGAATTCCAGTACAAGCCGCCACTTTATGTGTAATTCCGTTTGTTGCCTTCCCTAAGCCTGAAGGACGGAATCCGCCAGAGAAGTACCTACTGCCAGAGAAAGGAGCCACAAGAGAGGCGAGACGGGAGGGATCGTGCACTGCTCTAGTCAGAGTAATATTGACACATCTTCTCTGACGGATTTTTAACCTTTTTACTACTATCAACAGGTATGAAAATCATTTCAAACAGGAAACCTGGCGTTCCTTTTCCCAGGCTGTTGCCATTAAGTACTTGGGTAACTGCAGAGACTGAAAATTCACCCAGAGTTTCCAGTCGGGTAGCTGTGATCAAAAACATAGCTAATTGCCTACATCCATAAATTCTACAGTCACGTATGGAGATCGCACGCAAAATATCTTCCGTGCTATTCACAAATCCTAACGGAGATGGCACGCTCACATCATTGCTTGATGTCCTCCAGAGCAGTTGGCACCTTCCGTAAATGCTCTCACGGCTTCCACCGCGGCCGCTGGTAACTGCAGGGGCGCAGAATTTCTTTGCCTCGTGTCCTGTGTAACTGTGTAGGCTTTTCTGGTGGGAATGGCCTCTCGCTCACTGCTAAGAGTAATTACTGTTTTCACTCTTGGAGATAAAATTATGTTTAAAAAGTACAATGTATGACAACCAGGGACAGGAAGGAGAGCTGAGGGGAGGGGGCTATTTTACGTAAATAGGACTCTGAAACTTCACTATCTATTTCTTTTCTTAAAACAAGATTTTGTGTGTTCAGAAATCCGTTGGAATTACCAAACCCCCAGATTAAACACTCAATTTCATCTAATAATACGACTAATTTAACAGTACCAAGTCTTTAATATACATCTCATATACACTGAAAACCATGGCCTGCTGATGCCATCAGTGGCAGTACAAATTGCATTAAAAAGTGGGGGGGGGAAAAGAAAAAAAAACCTAGAGGAGGAGTTTCAGAAAGCCTTGTTACAGCCCCAGTGTGGGCTCAGAGCATCCCCAGGCCGTTCTCCGACCCAGACCAGCCCAGTTTGCGTGGTGGGAGCAGGAGATCAGGGGTGGCTCAAACTTCTAGGTAGACACTTGGTATGAGAAAGAATATTCAAACCAAGAGGCTGGACTGAATTGAACAGAAGCAGCAAAGAAAGCAGAAGAAAAGCAAAGTAGGGAGAGCAGATCCACCTGGTTATTCCTCTGTCCGATAATTCCTGTGTGAAATCAATTCTTCTATGGCTTAGTTTGCAGAGAGCTTGAATGGCTTCACCACCAGCGGATGCGGCGCACCTCTCCGGTGGAGACGGAGATCCCTCAGCTGGGCAGTGGGAATGCAGCGTGGATGACTGAGTTAGTGAGCAATTCCAGCTCTATCTTAGGTAGACAAGACCGCAAGTCAAAGCAAAGGTGCTGGGGTAGGAGGGGAGGGGGCAGCCGTGTCCATCTGCTGACATTTGTGTTCGCTGACTTCATACATTCTCCTTGGTGCTACAGAGAAGCCACATGTTGTTCCGCAAATACAGTGTTCGTTTTCCATAAACAACAGTCGTACAGTAATTTTAAAGCTAAATTAGCCTACGTGCATCATGCAATGTCCCCCCGTAAAGGGGCAAAAGTGTAACAGATGGGAAAATATAATAAAGTAATTTTATGACAGTCACAACAAGCCAAGAAACTATAAAATGGCAGCAGATATAGAAAATAAAATTACAAAATGTATGCGTTGTTAGCTCTTTTCACTGGCACAGAGCTGGTCGGTGAAATCAGAAGACAATAACCCAAGTCCCAAACCCAGCAGCCTCTGATTCCCCCCCTGCCCCGTACACCGCTTGCACCCCAGGAGAGACGGCAGGATGCCCCATGCTTGTGAGCGGAGCAGCAAGGGTAGATAATAACAGGCATCCAAGCGCTGTTTGCCCTCGGAGAGCTTCCAAGCATGGAGGAACTGTTCTGCATTTGCTATTTCCTGCTGCTCGGGGTTGCCTTGCTGACCCCTCTCCTGGTAAATGAAACACCTCTGGCAGCGCAGTGAGTTTGATTAAAACCCAGGAAATATAGGAGGTAAGACGTTTTCAATAATGCCTTCGAAACTGTGGCCTGATCCGATGGCCCGTAACTCACTAAAGTCAAAGAAGCGATCACGTAAGTCAGAGATGTGCGCGCTCGTTCTTGGTTTGCAATGAAATCAGCTTTGGAATGAATCTCAATTGTTTGTCTTAATCTTTCTCTTTTTTTTTTTTTTTGTTTTGTTTTGTTTTGGGGGTGTGGGTTTTTTTTGTTTTAAACAAAAGCTCTATATGATTTTCTCTTACAGTGTCTCCTGGGGGTTTGCATTTTCTCTGCTCTTTAGCACTGAATCACAGTATCTTACATTTATACGGTACCCAAAGGATCCTGAAGCATGCAGAAATTATAAGCCAAATTTTGCTCTTGGAAGCATGAGCTCAGCTCATACCAAAGTTAATGGGAGGTGAGCACAAACATCTAAAGGGAAGAATTTGCCCTTTCAGACAAAGAGGAATCGTTTCACCCACCGCTGAAGTGCAGCTGCCTGTGAGGCAAAACATGGCAAATGGTTAAAGGTTCAGACCTCGGAGGTGCTGATCTCTATCAGCTCTTGAAGACAAGAGACCTAAGGATAGTCAACACCGGCAGTGGGGTGCTGAGCTGTGTTTCATTTGTCTCGAGGCGCTGTCTCATCAATGCGCAACTTTCTTGGCTTTTACAGGCTAAAAATTACAGGGCTCTTAAAATTAACTGTCTTTGTTGCTATTTTGAATCAACTTGGACTTTTCAACTTGAAACATTTCGTTTAGGGGCTTTTTAAGGCCAACGTTTGCAGACTGGGAAGCCTGAGTAAAGCCCTTTGGCGCTTGTGCAGAAACCATCGTGTCAGAGCACCGTGCTTGGTTCCACTTGCACATCCGACGAGAGACTTACTTGCACGTTCCAAAATTATATATCAATTTTTGTTGCTGGAGGTTTTTTTTACTCTAGAGACTCTTCAGGTGGCACGGGCAGGTGATTAGAGAGGGATTTTCCTCCGCTGGCACTGAAGAGGGTATCCGATTAGGTGATGGTGGCTGGCGGCACATGGAGCCGGCTGATGCACTCCCTGCCTTTCCTCCCCTGCCCAACGGCTTAAACAAGTACAGAGGCAGATCGCTCGGGGTTTAAATCCGGAGTCCAGCACACCAAGTAGTAAAACAGAAACTCCCTTCCCACACTCCTGTTTTCCTTCGGTTCTGCTAGGAACGGCTGAACTTCCAACTGTTCTGAGTTCTTTTTTGGATAACTCACCCCCAAGATGCAATCCAGATGTGTAGCCAAGTGCCTTAAACCTCTGAACTGACTAAACCAAATTATACAAAATCTTCTGAGTTTGCAAAATTGAGTTGGGAATCTCAAGAAAACAGGCGTGCTTAGGGGATTTCCAGCGTTTCCTCCTCCTCCTCCTCAGATTGGCAGTATCACAGAGCAGCCTCTTCCCATGGTGTTCTGGCACTCGTGGGCTCCATCCCAGCCAGAAGAGTCATTTGCAAAGGTGCCCAAAGTTAAAAAATTGGGGGGGAGGGGAGAATGTTATTTGGCCTTTTCAGAGCACAGAAAGCTTCTTTCAAGCATGGGACGAAACGATGGCTTATTATCCAGACAGGTCTGCCTTTCCCTGACTCTTTGTGTAATGGTTAAATAAGGAGACTAGTGCTGGAAAGCCAAGCGCAGCAGGGACCCGAAAGCAAGACCAGAAGGCTTTTTTTTCTTCCCGTTTCACTAGTGGATGGGCTTTAACGAAAAGCTCAGAGCCACATTGAAGGAAAATTGGAATAAGGAGCCAGGACCAACTCTCACAGAAGGCCTCTCACTCTTCATCAGCGTAATTAAAACCGTGAGGGCAAACCTAAGCGCTGGGAGCACCTGAAGGCAGCCCCGAGGTCGCAGCTCGTAGGCTTAGCTACCCGGTGACATGGGCTGGGGCAGCTTGGCATTTTGCTAAACGCAGATGTAGCTCCACTCACATGTCCAGAGGAGCTCCCACTCTCTCCGAGCTCATGGCTTTCTTCCAGAATTCAGAATAAGCCGGGGCCCGGTTCTGCTCTTGGGAGAGCGCAAAATACCCCTCTGTGCTTCAAGAGGGGACGTTCAAACTCAAGCGCTCTGAACTCCGCTGGTTCAGACTTATCAGCAGCGCCTGGTAATCGGCCTCAGGGTTGCTGCCAAACCAGTGCAAATCCACAGGAACTATTTGAGTTTAAATCCTACGGCTGAGACGAATAGGAGCGTGCGTGCACGCACACACACACGGAGTTGCTGTGGCTTGGCAGATGAGCGGCAACTCATTAAGTTGCAATAACTCAATCACCCGCTATCATCCCAATCTCTAGCCTCTAACGCGGTGGTTTGATTTTTTTTCAAAGGCTGGGGAGCGCTTGCGGGTCCCCACTGGCAGCGATGGGGCTTGCAGGTGCTCCAGCCTTCTGAAGATCAAGGGGTTTTGCGCAGATGGCTGAACACAGCCCCAGTGCGGGGTACCCGGGTTTCAAAGCCCTGGCACTAAAGAGCGGCCGCGGTGCCCGTCTTTAGAAGAGCTGACGGGACGAGCACTTGTAAATCACGAAGAGAGAGGCTTGGTTTTGAATGAGGAAATGCAATAGTGGCCTAAAAACTGGTGGGGGGTGGGGGGGATGACGCCTGACCTCGGTGTGACTCCACAAACCCTGATGTCTATTTATCGTTGTCATTCTGAGCTGGCTCTTTGGGCTTACAAATGCAATGAACCAGTTTCTCTGAGATCATGTTTTAAATACACTGCCCCAGGGCTACTCTTTAAAATTCAAAACATTGGAGGACACGCAGAGGAGGGCGTTTCGAATCATTTCTGACAAGCAGAAATTCTCCTTGACAACCCGAAAGGTGAGCACCGGGAAGCCCTGAGCCCCACACAGGGCGCAGCCCGGCATCAGAACAAGACCACAAAAATGCGGTTTTCCCGTAAGACACTGACTTTTCCTTTGCCCACAAATCTGAACGGCGCTGCCGAAGGTTTCGATGCTGGATAACCCTTGTGAAGGAGCGGAGATGGCAGGGAAGCCTCTGCTGCAGCAAACTGGAGCAGTGATGGTGCTGAGGTCCGGAAAGACCCGAAGCGCGCGCGGGGGGAGCTCAGACGACGGACATCCTTCCCTTTCCGTCCTAGGCACCGGCCGCTCGGTCTGTCCGGGTTCAAAAGCGCGGGCAGGGAAAACACAGGCAGGTAGCGGGCTGTGCCTTGCCGTCAGAGCACCGCGCCTCCGTCCCTCTCCGTGCGGGGCTGAGCCGAACTGGCGCGGTTGAAGCAGTGATTTCAGAATTCAGTCAAATCTCTGCATTTCTGCCAGCAGCCATCCCAGTGGACGGGCCGTATACCTTTAAGTGCTGCTCACTTGCCCTCTAAAAGGGAGAAAATAACTTTAAAAAAAAAACTGTTAGGAGTTATATTACCTGCAACAGCTGAATTTAATTAGTACCGCAATCACAACAAATATTTAAAAGGTCTAAAAAGCCGTGAAGGGAAATTTGCTTTCCTAGGAGAGAGAGACCCGTGCCTCGTGCGCGCCGTGCACAACAGAGCGCTGCCATGAGTGACTCACGTTGGAGACACTTCACACAACCGCGGATTTTTGTAATCATAGCGTGAGCTGGAGTACGGAGGCAGGAGGTGGAGGTTTTGGTACAAATCAGAATTTCCTCGTCCTGTTGCCGTGCCCTTTCCAAGCGCTGGCCCGTTTCTAGGCACGTGGTCTGTTGGTGCTCTGTGCACTCCAGTCACTGCAATCTCTCCCTTAGTTCTGCCTCCAGATGAGGGGAAAGTTTTTTCTCCAATACGATAAAACCTGAAAAAACAGCAACAAGAAGCAGAGAGTATACATTTTGCTGCTTAAGACCCGAGAGCAGCACAGCAGCCCCGAGGGAGACACCGGCAAATACTGGGACAGTTGGGCCATTTCTGCTCCAGAGCTGGGCTTTGGACAAGGCGGGATGGAGAGACTCTCTGCAGCCCTCTCCCCAGCACCCACATCGGATCAGCAACCAGAGGTGTTTGGCGAGTTGGGTAACGCCAACACCTTTATTCTTACCAGGTTTCCATTGTGTGTGTGCCTACGTGTATTTACAAGACCATAAAAGAGTAAGGATAATGGATTTTTCCTAGGGAGGGGCACAGGAGAAACAGCCTCAGCATCCCTTAAAATCCTCCTGGCAGGAAAGTACCCCCGGTGGAGGAGGGGTCCTCGCAGCCCTGGGGACTCAGGTGATGTGGATTGTGACTCTGCCCCAGAACATGAACGTGGAGCATCCAAAGAGTTACACTGGCGATGCCGGAGCAGTTTAGTAGCCCTGACCCCAAACAGCCCAAACCCTTCTTTGTCACCGGTCCCACTGGGCTGCGCCTCCCGACGCGGGCAAGCTCTCCGATATTCGTGGCCATTGCACAGGGCCAACGATTGACATCGTTACCGCGCTGTGCTGGGGGCCGGGCCCAGTCCTGGCATGGTTACCGCATCCAGGGGTGCTTTCGCTTTCCCTCAAGAGCCACAGGGCACTTTCTGCTAAATCACCCCCAGGGCCACGAATTACAGGGGACTGGGGAGAAGCGTCCCTGGGGGGGAGCATCGGGCAACGAGCCTGACTCATCCCGCGCTTCCCGCATTCTCCCACCCGTCCCACCTCCCCAGAAAGAGAGAGAGGTGCTCCCACCTTCAGAGCAGAGAGGCTACAGTTGGATGAGGTGTTGGTACAGGCAGCAAGGATGCGGTTCTAGCGGCAGCTTCTCGCTGGGCTGCACCGCTCAGCAGTGGAAAAGGAGCTTTCAATACCCTACCAGAGCAGACGGGGCAGCGCCTTAAACGAGCGGAAGGCCAAGGAGAAAGGCTGGCTGCCCTGGCAAGGAGCTTGGTTATTCACTAGCCTGGGATGACAAAAATGAAAACGGCTCCATGTCTGAGCAAACAGGAGAAATAAATAGCGCAAGTGATGAAGGCAGCGCAGGCAGCCTGGGAGTATCTGGTGTTGCTTGTTGTGGCCTCTTCCAGTGACCACTGTGTCCATGGAAAGCATCTCCTTCACAGCAGCGAGCTCTGCCCGGTCCCGGTGTGGGACCGAGGGAAATCCCGGTCCCCGGGAAGGAGCGAGTGGGCTCCCGCGTCGCGTACCATGCCAGGGCAAATTCCTCCCCGTGGTTGCGCTCCCACGACCTCGCTGAACTCGGCAGGTGAGGAGGGGACATGGCTTTCATGCCTGCGCAAGCACACTGGCTCGCCGTCCCGCACAGGCTGTCTGGACCGGAGGTCTGGACAAGAAGCAACTGCGTGTTACGTCCTGATTTACTTCTTAAGTCGGAGGGGTAAGTAGGAGTGGGGAATTTGAGGAGGTTTTGGTTTATCTCCTGCTCCCATTTCCTGCTGCATCTAAGCACGTCACACTTGCTGTTGATCTAACCCAGCTACTCTCGCCTCAGGGCAAGAAGGAAGAAGGAGGACTCCAGGATCTCGCTGGAGCAGCATCTCCGGGGCGTCCCCTGAGGCCCTGCATTTCGGTCCTTCTTCCTCAGGGCACTGTGCCACAGCCTGCCCAGGCAGCTTGCTTAGTCTTAACCCTGGCCAGGGAAAGTGGATATCCATTCTGTGCTTCACCAGAGAGTCCCTGGGTGTCTTCTCACCCAGCAGTTAGAGCTAACTTTTTAAACATGTTTAGGCACCCATGCCACAACTTATATTTCACTTAAGTATTTCCTTTTGGCTGGCTCTAAACTTTCAGAGAAACCTTAACCAACAGTTTGCACAGGGGCTTAGGTGGACCTTTGCCATGCAGCTCTGGGCTCTTACTGAACTGAGAAGAACCTCAATTCATGGTTACCTTTAAAAACCAGCAAACTAACCCTTGGCTTCTTCAGATCTCAGGTTTGTGAGGTGAAGGTACAATCCTTCACTGTGACAGGAACGGCAGACACACGGCATTACACGCTGCGAGGCGCTCAGATATTACAGACATGTCAGACCTTCAGAAGAAGGTCACATCTTCTTCCTTCTTCCCAGAGGACCTAGCTCAGCAGAAGTTTGCTTTAACTCCTTGGGCTGGGACAAGGCTTCAAGCAACTGAGATCCCCAGGAGAAAGGCGTGACCACAGTTTGGTAAGATCCATGCCTACCTCCCCTTCCAGTGAGCACCTGGGAAGCCACCCAGTTCTGTCATGGCTTAACACCGGTTTCTCGATGCCTCCTGTGGAACATCTCTATGCCAAGGAAGGACATGAGAGTCCCAAGCTTGGCCACCTCCGCCCGGACCTCCCCCAGCCTGAGCCAGCTCGCGGAGCAGCAGGAAGCTAAACGCAGCCCCAGGCTCGGCGGCGGCAACGCTTCGATGAGGGGTGTCAGTCCCATCATCTAGCAGTCCCCCCGAACTCATTGCCTGCCTTCCGCCAACACGCTCCCGAGGTGGAGGGGGATAGAAGCCTGGAGCCAAGCACAATGTCTGGAGCACTTGCTCTCCTGCAGCGTTAGGAGCAGGCCCTCTGCCAGGCGGGGCTGGCCAGGGCCGTGGGCTTCTTTTTTCAGAAGGTCTTGGAGAGGCAGAGAGACCCTAAAAGTGTCCCCTTGGCTCTAGGCAGGGCTGAATCCCCTGCCTGCAGGTATGTTGGCAAGCCCAAAATTTGCCATTTGCACATTTCCAGTGCCTTTCCCTTCATGAATTTGTGTTTGTTTGGGTACAGAGAAGAGACAACACAGACTTTGACTTCATCCAGCTAGGCTCCATCACTTGAGAGCAAAAGCAAATGCACTTTGAGACCCCAAAGTGTCACTACCCAGGCAGGGTGACCATGTGCCACACGGGACGTGCAGGGCTCCGGCTGGTGCCACCATCGCACGTGTAGAAAAGGGGCATTTCTCTGCCACGCGGTTGATGAGATGCTGGGAACTGCCTGATGGACAACTGGGTCAAGGATCCGGGTGATCCAAATCCTTCCCAAGATGAGATTCAGGGGGTCACTTGCAGAAATGGGAGAGAAAGGGTCTTTTTCCTGCCTTCTTGTTCTATTTTAAGGAAAATATATGACACAGTATGTGGTTTAACACGCTCTACATACCAAAAATGAAATGAGTACAAAAGAATCATCTGTTTGGGGAGGGAGTCTGCTAAAAAGGAACCAGCGTGGGGCAAAAGAACAGCGGAAATAGTTAACTTAAACAAGACACAGTTTGGTGCAGCTTGGCTCCGTTCATAACCAACACGTGGGAACTCTGGGCAAAACCATATTGCACTAGTTATAGACTCATCTCGTGGACTTAGAGTTGGAAAAGACTTATTAGGTCATTGAGTCCATCCCACCTGCTAGTGAAGGATTGTTCCCTGCAGAATTTTCTCTATTGCTTTGTATGGTCCAATTTTAAATGATCCAAGCGACGTGGTCTCAGCCACTTCCTTGGGGAGACTCTTGCACAGATATATTTTGTTTAACTCAGTCCTTTAAATGGTTAACCCTTTTCCTTCCCAGCTCACCTCGTGTTTTCATTTTATGTTTCAACTCGCTGAGACGTGAGGAGTTTATTTTTATGTTTCCCATGTATTCTACTGACACAGTTATGGCCATACACTATCGCTGCTGCCCGCTCTGAAACAGAGCATCATATCCAATGGCTAAAAACACGATAATAATGTATCACAAAAAATAAAACAGATTTGCTTTAACCATGCATGTAGATGAGCTTCTCAGAGCCACAGAACATTCAGGACGTTCCAGTACGACACATGTCAGCGTGGCGTGGGTGCTCAGCTGTGTCCCTCTTTGGTAGAAAATTAACTGATTTCTGGCTCAATATATTTCACCTTCACAGGTAGGATGTAAAGCCACTATAGTTTAGAGCTCGGTAAGGTTTTGAACGCGGGCAAGTATTCCGAACGAGTATTCCCGTTAAGTGCCAAGGGGCAAATTTAACCACGGACAAGCCTGGCTTGTATTTTTCCCATCTCAGCAAAAGTGATTCTTTAAGAAAAATAAAACGCTAGCTAACCACAGGCCAGGTATCGCGAAGAAAAAACCCTGACCTGGTTCCTCATCGTTCCTCTGTCTTTCTCAAATTCCTTTCTTCTGGCATTGCACCACGAAGTGCGTCGTGAAGACCCATCGTTAGCTATTGGCGCACGGCGCTGCTCCCGCTGCTGACACAGCTCGGCTCCGGCGGAAGCATGTGAAAACGGACCCAACGCGAAGGCGAAGGCAGGGACTGAAGCAGGATTCTTGAATGGAGAATTTAGGGGGGTTTTTTTTGCTTCACGCTGCAAAATGCAAAGACATCCAAGACGTGCAGCTCTGTGACTTCAGGAGTTGCAAAGAAGGAACGCGTGCAAGGAGGACGATGTGTAGGTTACCCAGCAGCGTCCGTCCCCGGAACTCCAAGAACGCAACAAAGGATGTTGCAATACCTTGCCAGTTTCCCACACATCAAAGGTCAGGGATTGCTCCATTAATCTCATAATCCGTAGGAATTATGGAAATCGTGCAGTGTACCTTTCTGGAAAGGGAGATTTGCAGAGATAAAGGTAGTATATTTTATCAGGCAAACTGATGTAGATGAAAACCACCTGCCAAGCCTTTAGGCCTACAGCACAGATATGTAAGATCTTACTTCTGTCTGAAAAGTCTGGATTTGTATTCCCCCAGCCCCCTGTGGTGGGAACACAACTACTAACGCTTTCGGACAGAGGGGGTTCTTACCTTTTTCCCTTACAAAAAAAGCAAACAGGTCCTTCCAGTTCAAACACTTTTTCCTGTAAGTGAGCGTCAACAGAAGGAGCAAAGGATAACCTGCGAGGGAGGCAGCCCGAGGCACGTGTTCTCCCTAAGGATCTGCAGTCTGGTTTGTGTTTGAAATCTTTGCAGTCCCTGTGGAAAACTCACACCGCAAACAATTCTGCGCTGGTATTTGTGTTTTATTGATAGGAAGAGGCATGCAGGTTGGGCAAGGGATCAGTCAGCCTTGGAAAAGGCACGGGAGCACCCATCTGAGTCTGCAAGCACGGAGCGTTGCACCAGGACAGTTATTTCTGTTCACAAACACACACTTAGCACAACCTTGTTCATACCCATCAAATTTTCCAGCACACTCCGGGCTGCGGATTCCTAGAGGAAAGCGTCTGAGCGGAGCGTTGAACAGCTCCCCACTTCAGGCAGCAACGCCTGTAGGGGTTTGGTGACCCCACCAAGGGAGCACCGGCACAGCCGTTACATGGCTGAATCCGACCCTGCCGGACACTGACCTACAGCAAAAGGCTAAAGGAAGGAGGAAATTAAAGTGCCGTGGAACTTGTAAAGAAAAGCGAGAGATGGCAGAAGCAACCTAATAACTGGGGCAGCCAGACAGTGAATCATGACCAGACGGTAACTTCAAAGCAATATATTCAGCCAAATTTTTCTTAACTCAGGGCTTAGTGTGAATAAGGTGAGCAGGATTTGGTCCGTTCAGTGAGGCCAGCGCTGCTCGCCTCCTGCGCAAAAGCCTCCAGACAGCCAGCGTAGCCATGGTGGCACCTTGTCATGCCAGTAGAGTCCATGAGACTCCCATGTTTGCCCACTGCTGGAAGCAGGGAGCTGGAAAGCTGCTGGGAGAGACTCTGCCAGGATCCAGAATGTGGGGTTTTACATCAGACAAGTTACGTTACTGAGGTATAATATGTATATATTTATATACGCACTAGTACTTTTAGATTTGGTTGTTGTTGTTGTTTCTGAGACCTTTTCCCTGGTTACACAGCCATGGACCAAACAGTGGAGGTGTCACACCTAAAGACAGTTTTAGTTCCTGGGCATTTCAACGACCATTTTCGCTGCTTCCCAACAGCAAATGCAACCCAGAGCACTACATTCATCCCATGTTGCTTAAGCTCGTGGAGAACAACGCTCCTCACGTGATGAACAAGCTGCTCTAATGACCACCTCTGAGTTTTGTTTTCTTTACCCGTAACACAGAGCTCATAGGGTGGGGATGGGAGAGGCGTTACACGGACTGTGCTCCCTCCTCTGCCGGGACCACCGCAGATGACACTCTCCCACGGCTGTGCCAAAGAAGTACCATGCCTGCTGGGTTCTTCACCGGCTTCGTTCTGTGCGGTGCACGGCGATGTCTTTGTGCCAAGGGTGGTTTCTCGCCCTAGGTTAGCGCAAGAAAAGCAGCGGAAACCACAACGTTCCGCTGGTTTTTGTTTGTTTGTTTGGAAACTCCCAAACCACGGAGCCTATTTTTAGAGGGAGGATCAGGAAGCGGTGGAGAGGGAAAGCTGGAAGGTAGGCATGAGGTGAGAGCCGGCTAGGGGAGGGGGTCCCGGGCAGAGACGAAAGCCATGCGAGAGCCAAACTTCGCAAGAGCGAGCTCGGCCGCCGGCGAGCGCCCGGCCCCAGCTGGCAGGAGGGGACGGGGCGAGGAGGCCAGCGCGGCAGGAGCGAGTGCCGGCTGGAGAAGGGAGAGGGGAGATGAGGTCAGGGAGGTGCTGGTGGGTGGAGTGGGTCCCGGGAGGGAGGTCACATCCAAGAGTGCAATTTCGTATCAGCCAGAGTGAGCGATGAATTAGTCTGTTTAGTGCAACGCAGATAACAGCGACGGAGGCTGAGGCTGTCTCTGACTCAGGTTTCCTTATTCTGAGCTTTCTAAAAGATCACCTTTTATTGCCTTGTCTACAGCCAAACAAATAGATAAATAACCCTGTGCCTCTCCCCCAGGCCGCCTTATCATAAGGGTGTGAGTAAGCCTTGGTGCCTGGATCCAAATTCACCCTCCCAGTCTCCTGGGATGTCCGTCACACTACCCCGTTCAGATCTACGTGCATCCTCAGGACTCGAACGTACCCCCATCGTAAACACCACACCACTTTCTACAGGAGACCTTCTAGGTGTACTTCAGTGAGTCCTCCTACAGTCAGTGGTAACCAGGTGGGCTCCCGCGAGCTCCATAGTCAGAGAAATTCTCTCTCAGTCAAAAGGAGGTTCTCAAGTGTAGCAGGATCCTCCCAAACTTCAGACCCAGTTACTGATCAATTATTAGTTCTGTCACCACGGGGCAGAGGGGACCGGGCCATCGACCAGTTTGTTGGGCATTGAGCAGAACAAACCTGCTGCGAAGAACTAAAAACTCCTCACCATTTCTTCTGTGGAGACAACAGCTCTCCCCATCTACCCTCTCGGTTTTCCTTAAAGCAGAGTATACATTAAAAGAGCCCTGTGTCTTTACTCCCATAGGAAGGTGGAGGTGCATAACAGTTGGTAGCGAGACCCCAATCTCGACGTGCTAGATGATAAACCACTCTGAGGCTTGTGAAAGAGTTCATGTAAATGAATGGTAACAGTCAAGATCAGACAACCGCAGCTGTGTAAACACACTGCTGCTGCTAGCTCACAGCTTTGCGTAGGTGACCCACCGGGCCAACAGGTCTCGCTAGCTCTGGGGTGCGTGAGCATCACCATGCGGTGCTAAGTTGGCGAATCCAACCTACGGGGCTTCATTACCATCTTCCAAAGCCAACACGCCTCCATCTGCTACAGTCGGGTTTCGAGCCTCTGAAGGTATTTAGTGCAATCAACGGGAATCAGGGAGCTAAATATCCTCGAGGATCCTGGCCTAAGGCCACAGTGTTTAGAGAAACATTTAAACACGTGCTTCACTGTCAGCATGTTGGTAAGTGTTTTCCTGCGTAGAGGGACTTACCCAGGCAGTTAAGTGCTTTTCTGCACGGCTTCTGGCCCTGCTGTTGGACCAAGCCCTTGAGGGCTCAGCCGTGGTCCCATTACCACAGCGAGCAAGTTCAAGGGCAAACCAGGCCTGAGCTGACGTGTTGTAACCTGTCGAATCACAGTAACTCCACACATCTCAGCCCCGAGGGGTGCTCCTGTACTTCCTACCTGGTCGCCCACTCCTGGCCGTTGCAAGGTGAACCGGGAGCTCCCTGCGGGGCAGCTGTGGGGCAGCTGTGGGGCAGCATGACTTGCCTAGGGCACAGTTACAAGTGCTTGTAGGGCATGGGTACCCGGCTGAGCACTCACGGGGCTGCAACCACGCTTACCCTGCTCACCTGGCTGACGGCAGGCACTCCTGAAAGACGTTGCTGCCTGACAGCTTCCCCTTGGCAAAATGAAATCTGCTCGTCCCTTCCCGGCGGCGAGTGCTGCCCGCGGGGGTCTCAGCCACCCCAGCAGCCCCCAAGCCGAGCCTGCTCCTCCGGACGCAGCATGAAGTGCCGCTCCTCTCGCGGAAGGAACAGGGCTGCCCACAGGGCACTTATCCTGGGCGTTACGACTTACATTTGAGAGGGCAGGAAGGGCTGAGTAACGAATGTGCTTCCTCGCTCCACGGAACCCCAGTGATTCTAACACGGATCCTCTGATTTTAGCTATGCAGAAGCCAACAGAGCGCAACACACTGACGGATGAAAAGCACGTTGCTCCTACGTTGCAAGCGATGAAGTTCGTAAAGCATATATAAAGCTCACCACCCTTCAGCTGGAAGGTACCAACCTTCAGCTGAGATGCGGTAGCAGCGGTTCGGATCCTCGTAGCAGGTACAAACATGAAGCACAATGGGGTACTACTGCGGCTGGGGTGCACATCGCCAGTTGCCATCTCTCAGCCGAGAAGCCAGAAGTCGGGAGCTCCTGACCTGACGCAAAAAAGTGCCAAATGCTCTCCTTCCCTTCCAAAGGAAACAGCAGAGTCAGCACAATCCTAACCTACACCCAGGCTCCAGCGAGTCAGCTCCGGACTGGAAAATCCCATTACCACCCATCGAGACACCGTTAAACAATTTCCCAGATCACGGATGGGCTGCATGGGAGCCTGGGCTGCATGAGCGCGTCCACGCTTCCAGGCTGAGC
Source organism: Phaethon lepturus (assembly GCF_000687285.1). Lineage (NCBI taxonomy): Eukaryota > Metazoa > Chordata > Aves > Phaethontiformes > Phaethontidae > Phaethon > Phaethon lepturus. The sequence goes on from NW_010523154.1 coordinate 17,744, forward strand.
CCTCCTGGGTCACACGGATGCTTTCACGGACCTGTTAAATCCAGCCGGTTGAAGAACGCACCTTTTTGGCCCAGCCAGGCTAGGAAGCAGGAGCGCTCAGCATCTCCTACAACCGGGCTTGCTCCTAACCTGGGATTTTTTGGCTTGTTACAGGTCTGGGCCGTGAAAATACCGAACATACCATGCAAAGTGCTGTGCATCTCCGTGCTCGCTTGGCTTGAGGTAGAACTCTTCCCAAAGCAAGTATTCCAGGCTTGCATATAAATTAAAGCTCATAAATCGGCGGAGGAAAAAAAAAAAAAATCTTCTCTATGGAAATGGCCAGCTTGTTAGAAGGGAGTTAAAGGCTACAGGCGGTTTTCGATGGAGCCTTGCTGGCTGTCAAGAACGTGCGAGGCAGTGGAGTTGTTTGGGTTGGGAGCACGAGTCAGGTTTTTCTCCCCTCTTTTGAGGACAATGAAATGTAACAGCTTTCCTTCCCCTCCGAGCTGCGCCGAGCGACCCGAGCCGGGAGACAACAGCACAGATACAATCTCTGGAAATCATGAAGTGACTGCAGAATGGCTGAGGAGTTCTGAATAACTAAATAAAGTCCTCTGTGTTTTCTTTAGCAAGTAAAGAAAATACTTTTAGCGTTTTAGTGTGACTTTTGGGGTCAAGGGGGAATCTCGAGTCCAACTACAACAAGCCGGTGTGGAAATTGCTGCCAAGAGTCTGATAGTTAGGCTGTGAGCTTGCCTTGAGGCTCAGATGTGCGAATACCGCTCACGGGAGGCAGGCTGAATTTGAGGTTTTGCCCGGATCATGGGAATCTAGGGCTTGCTGTATATCCTTGCTTTCAAAAAGCTGACCGGGCTGAGTGCCCCGCAGCAGCCCGTCGGCAGGTGCCGATGCTCCGTCGCGCTGCGGAGACGGAGGAACACCCGGGAGTCACAGCGCCTGTAGAGACATCAAGGACACCCAGCACGGAGTCGCTGTTTTGCAGCCTACAACCACCTCCCCGCCGCAGGACACTTCTCCCCCCCGGGGATTCTCGGGTCTGCTTCAGTCCGCCTGAGGATGAAGCGCTCCCAAGCTGCCAACCGCGGGTCAGCGCCGAGCAGCTCGACCCGCTGCCCGGTGCAGACGATCGCATCACAAGCCAACGCATTACAACGTCGTGGGTTTGTTAAATTCTTTTAGGAAATCGCTAATCAGCACAGAGCGGCGGGGCCAGGGTCACAAAGCATGTTAAGGGGAGAGTCAGGAGCCAAACTCGCAGCAGGGGCTCTGGAGACGGAGGTCCCTGGAGGCTGAATGTTTTTTAACCACAGTTTCTGACTCTCTTCTTGCTGTTTCTGAAAAACCCAGGACTATCCTGCTTTCACCAGACTCTTCCCCAAACACAGTCTTTCAGCTTTCCTCCTGTGTCTGCCATGGTGAAAGCGGCAACAAGTGTGGCACAGAAATAATAGTGTCCAGGGGAACATGTTCGCACCGGCACAATATAGATGTGAGCCGAGGGGAACTAAAAGGCGCAATAAACAGGAAAAAAGTGTTCCTATTTCTTAGCTTCCTGATTTTTGATGCATTTTACTATTGGAATTGCCACCTCTACATATCCGCCTTGAAGTCTTAACCTTTGCTTGGCTTGCACTGTATAAAACAGAGCCAGAATCTTCCAGTTCTGAATAAAGTAAAAATTAATAATTCTAGCTTCAAATATACATTCAAGAGGTTTTTCAGGGGGCGAGGGGGGGCTTACTACCTTGCTTATTCTAGGTAGTAGACGCATACTTGTATTAGCACATCCACCAGAGACACGCCAGGCCTGGTTCCAATTTCATTCACCTCACCTGTCTCCATCAGCATGGGTGGAACAACCCGGCCACCATGAAGAGCAGAACTGCACTTCACCGTTTATTTCTCATGCTAGCAGTAGTGTTGCTGTAGCCACGATGGGCTTTTCTTAGACCAATAGAGCTGGGAAAAAAAAAAAACAGACAATCTTTCAGTTGTACAAGGGCTTCTTCTGCTTTTCTGGTATCATCACAGTTAGCCTAATAAAAGCTACTACCTCTCCCTTCAAAATGGTCTTTCATGATGATTTCGTGACATTCATGACATTCAGGCAAATGAAATCCAGGTTACAAGAAAGACCATGGGTATTTTGTCCTATTCTCTTCCGTTACACTACGGTATACGCAAATGAGGAGCACCTCGGGTTCGACGGCGTTGCCTGTACCTCTTGGGCGGTTATAGCGTACAGCTTCATCCCGAGGCCATCTGCTCTCACAGCGAAAGCCAACATCTGACATACCACGTGCCATGAAACAGCCTCCAAAGGACAGTAGTGGGCAAACGATACCCCGCATCTGCTCAGCTCACATTCATTTCTCGCCACCTAAGGTTTGGCTGAAGCAGCTTTTCTAAACCCAGATACATATGTTGGCTTAGAGGCACCATAGTAAAGTAGCCTAACAAACCAAAGCAATTGGTTTTAATAAGAATCTTGGCTTGTTTTGACAATGCACTGAATCTTCATGTTGGCACCACCGATGTTTTTTTAGGAAAATGTATGCATCTTTGCAGCACTCGGCAACCAAATCCTCTCTTCACTTCATGGAAAGGGTTTCCTGGCTATCCGCTTTCTAATGCATTCCAAGTCCCTCGCAGCTGATTGTTGTCTGAGCTGGAAACACTTTTGGGTTAAGCTCAGCCATGTGCCCCCGTTGCACGCCGCGTGCGGGCCGGTGAGTGGGGTGTGCGGGTTGCAGACTGTGTCCTTGGTGCTTCCTGACGTGCTTGCAGAAGCGTGCAAGGCTAAATGGAGGCACTGCGATGCTTCCTGCATCACGTTGTGCAGATGTGTTTGCAAGAGCTACGGAAGCGGCTGTCTCCTGCTACCCGGCCCTATTACAGGCAGTAGCAATACTCCCAGAGTTCAAAGGCATTTCATGCTCGCTGAGCGTTTTTCAGCAAGAAATCTGAGATTAAATAAACTTGAATCCTCTCTGAGGAGAAAGCAGAAGATGGCGGGAGAGGAGCTGACTCTCCGCTGCGCAGCATGCGTCTCGGCGTACCTTGGAAAAGACCCAGGCGAGGTACACCCCAAACCCACGCCTGGCCAGGACGTGCCACTGCTGGGGCCAGGTCTGTGCCTGCCGCGATGCTGTGGATTCTCAAGCGGCTTCGTGCCAGGGCTGCCAACCTGCTCAAAGCCCGAAACGGGCCCAAGATGTTTCCTAGCCTTTGTCCTCGCATCTCTGGGCTGACTCCCGAGGGCCTTGCTGAGGACAGGATTTACATTGGGTTTACAGCTTTTCTCCCATTTCCAGCCGTAAAAGGTGATAAGTTAGCTTGTCACCAACAGAAATATTTAGCTTTAGGTGGGTACAGGCACAAGACTCTGTCTCCCTGGAAAGACTAACTGCTGACTTGCTCATTAGCAGAAGACCACATTCTGCTCTGGTGCTGAAGAAGCAGTGCCCAGGGCACATCAGTGGCCATGGACAAAAAGGTGATGCCGAGTGTTGCTCATCCCGGATCCCGAGAGCACAAGGAATCAAACTGATGCTTTTCCTCTTCCTAACAACTCTGCCTCTGTGGGAAAAAGAAAATACTTGAGTCATACAACTGCCTGAAGCCATTCCCGCCAGCAAGGGGTGTTTACTCAGCTGGTAGAGCACTGCCCTCAGCGATTCGGAAATGCCGTTCCTGGGCGCCCTCCGCACCCCGAGCCGGGGTGGGCACGGGCTCCCTTGGCAGCAGCTGAACTCGTCTGAGCTGGGACGTTTCGTGTCCGTACGTCTGCAAGACCGAGGTCTGGAGGTGAGACCTGTCCCCAGGAGCTGGGGGAAGCCGCGTGCTCAGCTGCGTGGTTGGGACTCACCATCACCAGCTTCTAAAGGTGTTTGTGCTCCTAAAGGTGCAGGTAGCTGCGCAGACGTATCCAAGAAAAGGGGGCACGGAGACCTACGCCTTCGGCATGCCTCAGTGCTCAACTCCCATCGACTTCACCGAGACAAAGATATATAATACCACTGAGGCTCTGGGCCCAGTGTGGTTTGGAAAATCCCGCTAGATACCATTCCCCATCTTTAGGTGACTAAATACTTCCAAAATCCCATCCCAAATACCCTCAGAGACTTTGGACAGCCTGCACCTAAGTCTTTCCTGGGCTGCCTGGTTGAAAGTCACTGTTACAATGCTGGAAAAACTTTCCAGGTTAGGAAAAAGCCATCAAGCTCATAAGCTGAGAATGATGCAGTGGCAATTAGCACATCTTCGCTGCTGTAGACAATACGCTGTGAGTCCAGGACGGGTCTAAAAGCCTGAGAGGCAGACATACAAGAGTGTTATGTCCTCCGTCTGAGAGCCGAATCCCAGGGAGGGTGGAAACAGCAATGTAGGACAGCTGTGAGTATGCTTAGTATTAATATCAAATATAATGGTAATTCAAAACAGAGTCTTTTGGTACGGAGCTGAAACTGCACAAGCCAAGTTATGAAATGATATTAGCATCTGGATCTGAGAAGCAGCTGAGACTAAGCTGGCCAGCGTTTGCCATATGTCTCATCTGCAGAGAATATTTAAATAAGTAAACACAATGAGTTAATAAATACATGAAATAACTTTGCAAGATAAGCACCTCTCTGTGCTAGTGGCATGGCAGATTGTCAGAACTATCACATCCAGTGGAAAGTTTGAAAGGAGAAAATTTAGATGGCACAATACTGGGGCTTTTTTTTTTTTGTGAGTATTAAACTGACTGAATAGCATAGCCCAGAATGGTGAACATTTACGATGATCCTTATCTGCTGGCAGGTGAGAGAATCCTGTTGCCATTGCCAAAGCCTTAACTCATCAGAAAATCAGTGGTTCTTCTTGGAAACATAAGCTTAAACCTTTCAAAGACCTTCTAGCTACATCCCTGTGTAGGCAAAAGGGACTATAATTTTAACAGCATCAAAGGTATAGAAAGTCATGCTGCTTTCCAGTAATTCCCTGAACACCTAGAGGGTGAAATAAACCTGCTGGTGGTCCAATCTGAACAGGAGGGGAAAAAAAAATGCTGAATGCTGATTCTGGGAAAGAAATTATTCCTTAAAAACAAGCCAGAGAGATCCAGTGTCCTCATTTCCTTTTTATTTGTGCGTGTATCTAAACGTCTCCAGCGAGGACTTAACCTAGAGAGGATTTCAGGATTTGGCCCAAGAGAAACTCTTGAGGGACCACCAGAGTTCAGGCTTTTTATTAAGAAATCTCTCTCCTTTGAACAGCAGATCGAGGACTTGAGCACAAGGTCAATGGCATCCAGTTGCTTGGCCATATCCACAGGCTTCTAAACACATCCAACCCCCTGAGCAGTTCACTCTGACATTCCTTTATTGACAGAGAAGGGAGAAAGCTATTAATTGCATTCCGAGGACATTTTTACCCAGAAATTTTTTTGTAAGCTCAGCATCTCTCTAGAAGATGTCAACAATTTGATTCTAATAGGCTCTGGCAATGCATCGTACTATCAGTTTATCAGCCTCAGCTTTTTTGCTTTGGGTGGTACAAAACATCCCTGAAAATTGACGCTGCTATTAGCAATAGGTGCTCAAAGTGATCACTTGCAGTAAGCTTTAGAAAAGTTCAAAGACTGCATTTATTTTGGCTCTCCAAACTAGAACACATAACATCATTTTAATTTAGAACAGGACCTTGCTTCAGTTCTTGCGTGGATGGATACAAACAAGACCAAACATCTTAAAGATGCACAAGGTGAGTCCTCCTGACTTCATTCTTGTTCGCTCCCCTTTTACGGAGGATACGATAAATTGGGTCATTCAGTAGAACCGAACCACATACATTCAGGTCTCATGGGTTTTATTATTTCAAACAGGTGTGAAGTCCCATTTTTCCACACAAAGCAGTGGTGCCTCTCTTCACGAAGTCTTCCACCACCAAGAAGTGTCTACCCCATGACAAACAAGGCGGGAAGGCAAACAGATGCGTAAAGATCTGACACAAAAAAGTAGGTCATATCTGCACAAACTCTCAATATAACTTTTTCCTTGCCTCTTGCATGTAAGTCGTGAACAGAGTTGAATTTTATACAGGCTAGTTGCGATGCTTAGTGGATTAAACGGTTATGCTGCTTAGAGGATCAATGCTTTAGGATTCGGTCTGCGTGGTAGAAGCTGCACAAATAAATTCAGTTGCCGATCCAGCCGCCTTTCCCCATTTTGCTCTCTGACAGAGAGCTGCACATCTGCCAGACAGGTAAGGCAGAAGAGCCCTGTATCACGGGATTGTACTTCGGTTCACGACGCCTTCCCCCTTCTCCTAGCTCTTGGGCAATAACGTGAAGGCTCCATACTCATAAGAACTGACCCCAAAGGTAATTTGCACTTCCACCGCCTGATTTGAAGAAGCAAAGCACATTGAGTGGGATTTTGTTAGTGATACAGAGAGGTGTAAAATATATTCTAGTGCATGAAACAGAAGGGTGAAACGGCTTGAACCAACTAGACAGAGCAATCAGCCCAAGAGCACAAACACACAGAAATATGATGGGTATGAAATCATTCGGAGCCAATCAGTAAGCTCCCAACTTCTAAAGCAACTTCATAATTGAGTAATGGGACACAGCAGGGTCTGAACTATTGTGTATTATAATCTGAATGGAATGCTGTGAGAAGGCTGGAGCAATCTGATCGCACCGAGCCCTCGCTCACCAGAAATGCCTTTGACATATTTCCTTAAAGCGCAGCAACGAGCGCGGAGTAACTGCTTGTTAATGACACCCTGATGGGTTGTCTGCAGCACTGAAACTGAGATAGCATAGATTGGAAAGCATGTGCCTCTCCTTGGCTGGAGTTAACACACCAGCCCCCCCAGACTGCCCACCCACTTCAACCTTAATCGTCGGCGTGCCTGTACAATCACCAGTTTCACTTCACTACATATTTCCTCCCCCAGAACGTAGCTTATAAAACAAGAGGCACTAATAATCCGAGATGATACTACGCCAGCCTCCTGTCACGGCTTAGTGCTCTTGCTCCGTGCTGGCTAACCCATGGCTATCCGCACAACTATGTAGGCTGGGCTCATTCCCGTTCCTATTTATCAGTCCCTCCTTGGATACGCGTTAACTCCACCAGAAAAATATCACCTAGTATCACCTCTTTCTGTTTTTAAAGACATCACCCATTCTGCCTCCTCTTCACCCCTTTTCTTCCCTCTGCTTGCAGGCAAGCCTGGAAAGGAGGCAAGAGCTGGACTCTGGAAGTGTTTGATAGTGATGCAGCACGGATGGTTTTGGGTCTGGACTCCAAGATGTGCTGTGGGAGGGGGGCAAACCCTCAGCCTGCTGTGAGGCGAAGGCTGGAGCATGTCCTTTGCATTCAGACCTGTTTTATAGACGTGGTCCACTGTTCCAAGGGCAGCAAACCTTGTCCTGGCTCCTGTGCTCCAGGCCAGCTGGAACCACCCTGGGGAGAGGGTGCAGCTTCCTGGAGAGCAAAGGACAGGCTCTGCTCGAGAAGGCTGTGGTGACAAGGGTGGGGACAGCAGCTGTGGCAGAGTTTGCATCATGAGAGCAAACTGGGAGACTCCTGCAAGAAGCAGGAAGCCTGCTTGTGGTGGGGACCAGACTCACAACCAAGCCTCAGAGGTGATGGAAAGATCGGGAGCCAGAAGGGACTTGCGCAACCCATTGAACAAGCCGTTGAACCTTCCTGGGTCGCAAGAGATCCCCTTTCTTCCCGCAGAGCTGAGTTTGTTTTTTCAGTGCGTACACTGTTTCAAGAAGCAGCTTGGAGCACTCTTGCCCTCATTCAGCATTTCTGTGCTCTACGAAGATATCAGTTTGGAAATCAGGAATATCCTGGTGTCCTCACCATGTCAAGGTCCTGGCCAACTCAGGCTGGATGAGAGCAGCCTCGAGGCTGGTTCTCAGCATCCCCGTGCCCTGAGAAATGGGTGCTCTTGTTTGTCAGAGTGTGATCTACTGTCAGAAGGGAGGGAGGGAGGGAAGGAGGGAAGGAGGAAAGGAGGGAGGGATGCTGCACTGCCCATGAGCTCATGGGGACCATCCCGGCTCTGCAACACATGGCACGTGTCAGCGTATGGTGCATTAACCTCCGAGTAACTTTGGCCAGGCTAGCTGAGGCCAGCCGTATGTGTAGTTACAGCTCCTCTCAGGAGCTGCTATAAAATATTACCACAGTTTGTGTTGTGGGCTGCAAGGAGTCTGACATGCTCCATCAGCCAAAGCCCCATCGGACAAAGCACGCACTTAGAAATTAGAAGTGCCTAAAAGTGCTCCTGGGGACAGTCAAAGGGATTAACGCTTGCAGAACCAGACTTTCAAAGGTGCCTAAAGATACAAGAAAGCTCCAGCTGGGGGTTTATAAATGGGTTTCTAGCCCTTGAAACTAGCGGGACTGCATGTCCCAGGAGCTCCACTCCCAGCAAGTCTCAGTATCTCACTGTAGCCGGTGGGACTTGTGGCCCAGACGTGTGGGTGCCCAGTTCCTTCCGGGAGATTGCTGCAGGAGAGAGATGGGCGGCACGGTGCTTCCAAGGGTTAGGAGTCAAGAATAAAGCCAACAAGAAGAGCTGGAATGGGCAGATGTAAAAGGTGGAAGATGTAAGAGAATGGAAGGAAAGTGGGAATTGTGCTTCGAAACTGGAAAAACGCTTTCAAAAAATTTATCCCTCATAATTTTAGTCCTCTAAATACCAGGCTGCCTTCTCTCCTCTGCTCAAGTAGTTGTTTTCACAAAACCCATTAAAAAATCTCTTGCTAAATTCTGAGCTCACAAAGATGCTGCCCAAAGCTCACTTGTGCTTATTGCCAGAGGAGTTGCTGAATAGGTTTGTTCCCTGAAATGACAAATTTTTTAAGCCAATATTGAAGAGTCTCAGCAAGCACGATGGATACCTACAGCCAGGCACAAGCATAGGAGAAACCTGCTTCTGAGTACTGCCTGCACCCTTTAAATCAGGAGGTCCACTGCATGGGCCACCCCAGCACCCTGCAACGCCAGCAGGAAGGTTCCCTCTGACTTTGGAGGGACTTTAATCAGGCCCATGTGAGCTGTGTGCATGCATGCAAGACAGTCTGGATTTGGACTGTCCAACACTCACAACAAACAACTCACTAATAAGCTGCAGACCAGGATTTTCTTTTTTTCAGAGGTTATTCAAAGAAACGTTTCCAAATAACAAGTTTCTCTGGAGAAAATCCAGCCTTTTCATACAGAGAACTCACATACCGGAAAAAAAGGTGGCATTATGCACATAAACTATTCATTACAAATGACTTTTGCTTTTCCTGTACCTGGAGCTGTGCAATAGCCAAGTGAGCGTCACCGTCTCTCACAAGAGAGAGGGGAAGGGTCTTTATAACCAGCCACGTGGCATCCAGCTAGACTGAGTTGGTTGTGGGACCTCCTGACACGGCGTTTGTCACTGGGACCCAGTTTGCCACCAGGATAGGAGGTTGCCCCCCGTCCCCTCACCCTCTCAAGCACACCTGGGCCGGCAGAGCTGACGAGGGCAGAGGGGCAGCTCGCGTGGTCGGCTAAGCCAGGCTGGACGGCTTGTTGGAGATCATGGGGCAATGCGAGAGCACTGGCAGGAGAAGACACCACGCTCACATTTGCGCCGTGCTGCCAAGTCAGCGAAGGGTTTGACGTGAGCAAGAACCTGTGACTGGGAAAGGGCCTAGTTCCGCTCACGGTTGCTTCCCAAAGCTAGCTGTTTTGCAACACTAATAAAACCAGTAAGTCCATCTTTTGCAATACATGCTCTAATTTCTCTCGCAAACCCAGCAGGAGATGTTCACTCTTGGACCAGGGCATCAGTAAGGCTTCTTCAGAGCTTTCCCTCTGCAGAGGAACGAGCAGGTACAACTGAAATAATACACAATAAAAGCAAAACTCGTAACACAGACCACAGAGAGGCAATCGGTCGAGTGACTGAAGGTATCCTACAAGTTCGTGGAGAAAGGCTTCACCAACGCTGCACCACTTGGCTGGGGCTGGGATGGCCACAGAGCAGCAAACAGACTGGGTCTACATCGATACAGAGACGAAGGTATCTTTGGGGCCAGCGTGGGAGCTTCCTTGCTGCCCTTTCTGTGAATCTCACTTGGACAGCAGCTTCCACTGGGAGCCCCTGACCTGCCGCCTTGGGAGAGGCTTACGGGGAAGGCACAGAGTGCTACTGAAGCCACAGCAGAAACTGGAACAGAGCCAGTGTTAGTTTGCGTGCGTGTTTGTACGTAGACGCCTTATTTTGTAGGTCTACAACCCATTGCTGTGCACCAAAAAAGTCTCCTTTTTTTTTTTCCAGCAGCGGTTTGCCCGCCTCTAGCTTTCAGCCCACATCGAGAGGCAATCCGAAGCAGCCATCCAACATATTCCCCGCACATGGTCGTAAAAAGAAAAAAAAGGAAGCGCGGGCTGTATCAAACAGGGTGTTGAAACAGGTCTCACCTGTTTACTGAGAGCTTCCCAAGGGCCCGTGGAAGCAAAGCAATAGGACTTCATCACAAAACAGGGCAAAGCTGTGTAGGTTTCTCCCTTGAAACATAGGTTATCTGCAAGCAGCACCGTCCACGTTTACTGGGATACCGTCGTTCACTGTCAATGCCAAAGTCATAACAGAAAACAAACACAGCCCGCAAGGGGAACCTTGTGAGGGCTCCCTTGTCTCAGCACCATGAAGGCCGCATCCTTCACTTGGCATGTAACAACTTCCGTCTCCCAGTCCCGAATTGCCGAGCTCCCGCGTACCGTCAACGACACGAGGCACGCCAAAGCTTCAGTGCAAACACGCGCTGGCCTTGGGGTCGCAGCCTTACAGTGCATTAGGATTTTACCAAACAACAAGGCTGGTACAATTCCAGACTTGTAATCGTCCTTCTTCATGCATCCAAAAAAGGTCTTATCTATTACCGCAAAACCATCACACACATCTTCCGACCGCGAAGCTCCTAAGACAAATCCTCTTGTCATGTAATAGTCCAAACGCGCAACAGTTGAGGAAACAGTAGAGTCAGGCCTTATTCTGCATCTGCTGTCTTCCCACGTTTTCCCAGTGCAGTGGCAGTCGGACTGTACGGTGTGTGTGGGTGTATGTGGCAGCTGCAGCTCCTCAGGTTTAAGTTGAGCCTGGGATGAGTTTTGCGCATAAGACAAAGCAGCGCATCATTAGGTACCCGAAAATGGGGCACACGTTTTTCCGATTGACAGCTCTTCTTAAGTGTTAGATGATTATTATTTTTTAGCATATACTTCAAGTACATACTTTAACTAGTTTAAAAGGAATTACTGGAATTGAGGCAGTTGTGGACTTCAGCATCTTTGTTTCATCTTCCTCTGAAGCTGACAGCTGAACAATGTGGACTTTCAGCCTTACCAGACAGTTAAGATCCGTGTGCCACGGGTGTACACGAAATCCCTTTCGAGGAGATTAAATGTCAGTTTGAACCAGCAGTTCCTCAGAACTGATGTTCTCCTTTGGCAGAGGCCCCTCCAGCAGAAGACACGAGTGCACGTTCCAGTACGTCTGTTCCAGCGAACAACTCTTCTTGCCATCTTCCTCCTACTTTCACATCTTGCATCTGCTTGAAATTTAGAGGCTGCTTTAGCAGACCTGACTTTGGCTCCTACCGAAGGCATTCTGACTTGTCAATCTCTGCGATGGCTGCTGCGAGAAGCCTTGATAACAACTTGGGTTGTATCCACTCGTAGAAGCCAGCACCTAATGATAGGCCATCTGGACACCCACAAAGTGCCAAACACTGTCGTTCTTATTTAGTCCGGCTTCCTGCTCAAGTCAAATGGTATTTTGATGAGTGACTGCTAAAATGCTCAGGCTTTGACCCTCGCATGTTTGCCTCGCCGTCTCCAGGCCCTCTCCAGCAGTGACGATGGTCTGCTCATCAGCTGTTGACTCAGTTTGCAATAGAGCCAGCTGAAAATTTTTCAACAGAGCAATTTCTCATCCAGTAAAGTCTATTCAAAAATCAAAATATTTCTCAGCAGTTTGTCAATTTCAATGAAATTTTACAACAGGAGAATGTCAAAACATGGTGTTTCATCACCGCCGCAGTGGTTCTTTTCAATGGCATTGACGTGTTTCGTTTCATTATGAACTTTTTGCTTCCACTGCTGCAATCATAGTTGAATATTGACTCAAACCTTATACAGATTTTATGTTTTGCACTGCCTAATGTCTTAATTTTTCCATTTTTGTATAATAGGAAAGTAGAAACAAAACAAACGTCATTTAAATAAGGCTTTCTTTTCTGAATAGTTTCTAAATTTACATTTCATGGGAAACTTCCAAATTTCACCTTTTCACCTCGATACAGAACAAAAAGAACTGGGGAGTGTCCGAGCTTCTCCTGGAGCAGAAATTCCACCTTCTGACCGGCTCTCCTTACCACTCAGCCCTCACCCAGCTGAAACCCTTGGCTCTGCAAGAAGGTCCAAGGTAGATCTGATTCACAAGCCTAGCAGGAGACGGCGAACACAACTGGCAAACCAGCCCTTTTCAAAACTCAGTCAATCACCACGGCTTTGAGGCAGCCTGCTATCCTTGCAAGGAAAATGTACCTCAGCAACAGAAATCAGATCTTAAATCAAATTAGATGCAGCTTGAAATATTTATCTACTGCTCTGATGGGAAGAGGAATCGTCGTGGAATAAAGTCTCAGAGTTATTTTACTCCTAAAATGGGAGGTTTTTGGGTTTTTTTTCTGAATGTAGTTTGACCAAAAATGAGGGAGATGATACAGGAATCTGAAAAAATTCAGGCCACTGAAGTAATAATACTGTGCGGCATTGGACGGGCAGCCTCCCACAGGCTTTGGTTGAGGAGTTAGAACCCACACCGGATCCCACCACAAGCAGAGGAGACTCTTCCTGGAGCGAGTCACGTCACGAGTGCTTGTGAAACACGAGACCACTCAGCACAGAGCGATGTATCATCTGGGAGAGATTCAGCCAGCCTCTCCTCTTTCAAAGGAGCGCTCCTTTGGACAGAGATGCTCCTTTCTTTCTGAAGGTACCTTCTTGACTACTGGAACTCATCTGCCATTTGCTCAAGTTTACTGGCTTCAGATGTTGTAGCTCCTTCCTGTGTATTTGGTGATCACCTGACGGTGCAGTGGAGGAGAGGGTGAGCGGCCATATAGGCTGGTGCAACACGGAGTGAAAGTCATCCGCAGAAAGACAAGCCAAGCATGAGTTGGCAGGATGAGATCTGATCCAAAATGATGTTGGCAAATCAACCACCGTTTTCTCTTTGGCTTTCCTTCATTGTCCTTGCAGGTTCCACACTTCTCTAGAGGAACCATCCCAGAAATCCAGTAGTACCCAGGGGACTGTTTGCCTTACAAAAAAAACTTTGGACCTGTTCTAAGTGTTAGGACTGTTCCTAAGGTCACCTGTAAAATGACTTCACCTCTGCAAGGCAAACCAGGAGTGGTGGTGTAGTCCTAGGAGCTAAAGAACCTTGCCCGCTGTTGGTAAGAGAGTTCAGAAGATCAGGTAATTCCAGGCTGATCTTGACCAAATTGTTCCAATTCCCTCAGCCTTTGCTTCTACACCCACCAATATTTGGTTGTACCGAAGCTACAGCCTCTGGAACACACTCAAGAAGCATGTGTCCAGTTTATGACCTGCTCGTCCGTCCACTTTCCTGAGGGCCCTACAGCCTTTTCCACTTGTCATCCAACTGGATGATGAGCCCAGTTGCGAAAGGACCAGGCTCCCATCGCAGGAGCGGGGGCATTGAGGTTCTCAGGCCACAGGTGCCCACCCCCAGCCCAAAGGGTTACGAACTACAACTTTAGATCACATGTAGAACAGGGTGGGAACTTCCTAGCAGAGATAGGAAGCCTCTTAGGGCAATTTCAGTGCAAATAATAAACAAATAATCACGTATTTCAAATGTGACTGATGTGGGGCCCCCAACGTTTGAGGTTGGCTACCCTCAGGCAGAGCCCTGAGGACCAGAGGTCCCCCCGACGTGCTGTGATCAGCGTGCACTGACCACGTACCAGTAGGGAGCAAGGAGACGGAGCCAGGCTGCGGTTTCGCAGCTGCACAGCGCTGGCGATGAAATAAGGCCCAGACAGGAAGCCGTTTTCCTCAACAGTAAGATGCTATTTTTACCCGTCTCGGTTCTCTGACCAAAGAGATGCTTGAAGCCGGTGGGCTCTGCTCTGCTGCAAGTCCGGCCAGCACCAACCTCCCGAGGTGTCCCCTTGCCCGCTGAGGGGCCGGGACAAGGCGCGCTCCTGGCTCCCCGCGCTGTCGGCTCCCCGCTGACCACCACCGTTGCCTCCACAGGTCAGACCACTCAAGCCAAAAACCCCACTGGACGTATCTGCCCTGCATAAAGAGGAGCAGGACGGGTCGTGAATGATCTCCCGTGGGTCGAGTAGCCCGCGGTGGGCGCAAGAGCCTGCAACGAGGCAGCGGGGGGTGTGATGGAGCCCGCTCCATCGCCTCACCAGCTGCTGGCCCTGCTGCTGCAGCACCC
>NW_010523155.1:0-562 GCF_000687285.1 Phaethon lepturus
CGTCGGCGGCGAAGCTGAGCGGGGCGCGGAGCGCTGCCCTGGGGCTTTGCTGTCAGCCTGAGCGTGATGCTGGGATGCAGCGCTTGCTCCTCTCATCCCCTCAGGGACGGAGGAAGGGGCCAGACCCTTTTGTCCTGGTACTTTCCAGCTCAGCTCCCTGACCCGACAGACTTGCTGCCTGATGTTCATCCCCCTGCAAAAATGCGAACGCCTGGCCTGGGGCGAGGTGGAGCTGGGACGCAAAGCGGAGCAGCGGCACTTGCACCCGCGCCCTGGCTGACGCCCGGGCTTCCAGCACCGCACCCGGGTCGTGGTCCCGGTCTCCCCGTCACTTCCACGTCCTCCAGGGAGGATGAAAACTCCCTTCATCCCCCCCGTTTCCAAAAAGAAATCAGGGAGACAGGCCTCCTGCCTGCCTGGAAGTGCAGGGGGGTTGCGGGAAACAGTCTTGTCAGAGCCCCCCCAGGAACACAAGGTGACCCTCTGGTTCCCCGGGAGCCGGAGCCCGGCACCCCAGCCAGGAAGGGCTCCCGGGGATGGGTGGGCAAGGTGGGTGCCCCGC
>NW_010523155.1:632-1720 GCF_000687285.1 Phaethon lepturus
AGTCCGCAGCCAGTGGGATTCGGATACCGGGAGGGGAAGTGCCGCTCATCGATTTTGCAGGAGAGCAGAGGTATTTTTAGTGCTGCCGTGACACCGCTCCGTCCCCCGCTCCGTGCCGGCGCGGCTCTGCTTATACGGCTTCTCCCCCTCCTTGGATTTTGCCTCCTCTTTGCCCCCCCACAGCCGCGCCCTGTCCTTTCCCCCTCCCAAATCACATCCCCGGAGCAATCCGGGCTCGGCTGGCACAGCTTTTCCTACAAATACTTGTTCCTTAGGCCTTCAAAGGGTTTGCAGCAGTAAATTTGAAGGGCAGGTTGCTTATGCCTATCACGGCATTGTTTAAACAGTCATAGCTGGACCCCTTCATCTGTAAGCGTTTAAGCAGGTCCCCAGCACGCATCTCTGACCGACATTTATGGAGCATTTGACATAGGCAACGCGCCTGGAGCTGGCCGGGAGAAAACTGTGCCCCTCTCTCGGGGACCGATGGGATTTGCTTCTCCCCTCTCAAATTTGCTTTTTGTTTTGCAGCCTTCACAAGGTTTTAGAAGCAAACCAAAAAAAAATAGAGGAGGCTCATCGGGAGGCACCCCTGTGGCTGGATTGGAGACGGACACGCAGTCGGCATGGGGAAGGGGATTTTTTTGGGGAGGCAGATGCAGTAGCCAGGGAGCCGTCAGGGAGGGGAACAGTGCGGGAAGGGGGATCTGCAAAGGTGGCTGGTACCAATGGGTCCCAAAACAAGGAAAGCGGCTGGGATTTGCAGAGCAGACGTTTTGGGGAAGTACTGGCCATAACCCTGGGGTCAGCGCACAGGTGGGTGGCCTGGGAAGGAGCGGACCTGTGCAGGGGCTGCGCCCGGGACCCTCGGGCTGGGACCCCTCCCTTGCGCGGAAAGCTTGAAGCAAACGGCACAAATTGTGCCCGGAGGGAAAAAGGATGCACGTGGGGAGACCCAAGCGCTCGCTAATGCTCGTGGTCCCTGAAGCCCCCCCCGGACCCCACGCCAGCCCCCCCGTGGCGCTTCGCGGAGGGGAGGGGGTACTCACTGTCCAGGCAGGGCTCGCAGACGGTCTGGTTGACGCCGC
>NW_010523155.1:1805-2198 GCF_000687285.1 Phaethon lepturus
CACCCCCTCCCCAAGGTTGCAGGCTTTGCAGCACTCCCCGCTTGTCGTGTACATCTTGGTGAAGCACTTGTCCTTGGCACCCGAGGTGGGTCCCTGGGAGAGAAAACAGAGCCGGGAGGTGACCCTGAGGTTATGGGACCCCTCCCGCAAGGGCAGGCGGAGACACGCATCGCATCCAGGTCGGGTCCCGCGCTGGGGGACACGTCCCATGTCGGGGCTGAAGGGGACTCACATATTAAATACAAGTCTTGGGAGAAATTACTTTCCCGTGCAAAACTCGCTCATCAAGAACGCCCCTGCCAAGCGCTGCTGCTGGAGGGAGGTCAGGGGAGCTCACGTCTCCGTGGTCCGGGCTGGTGGGGATTTTGGGGGGGGGGCACGTGGGGGTTTCTG
>NW_010523155.1:2344-2642 GCF_000687285.1 Phaethon lepturus
GGCGGGGCACTGCCTAGAGGCTGGCGGCAGGGAGACCTGCCTGCCGCGATGGAGGGTCCGGAGAGCCGGGGTGACGGCTCTGCACAGCGCTCTTGCTGCACGTGGGGATCAGAAATCAGACCCCACGATGGAAAGGAAGACTCTGAAGGCAGCACCGAGAGCTGCAGCAGCATTACTCTTTAATGGAAAAAAAATGTATCTGCTTATAAAAACCTGTCGTCACATATGGAAGCGATAAACGTGCCGCAAGCAGTGGGGTCAGAGCCACCCCGCGCACGCTTTGCAGCCTGGGGAGCGG
>NW_010523156.1:0-2986 GCF_000687285.1 Phaethon lepturus
TGGGAGGAAGAGCCGGGCTCAGGGGACCACGTGCACCGCCTCCCCTGGCTCCGCTTCTGAGCCATAGGTGCCAAAAATCCAGTATGGCTTATATAATTGTATAACAGGATAAATACATGGTGATTCCTTTGTGTGGGGGGCTAGCTTTGTGGAATACCACCCACCACCCATATCTGCGCAAATATGCTTTAAATAAAATACCTCTACTCTGTGCCTATATTGGTGTGCTGCACACTGGGTATATGATTCCACTTTTGGGACAACAACACAAACACTGCTTCCAGAGCAGCAGTGTACCTTCCTTCCGCTTGCAGAAAACATTGGGGTTTAACCCAGTTGTTGATAATGGCAAAAGTGGCTAGAGTTTGCTCCTGATGTTTGTTGGGAAAGTTTTTTCACCCAATGGACCTGCCAGGCAGCTGAGATAAGAGCAGGCTCTGAGCTTTTCTGTGTGCTGCCTGAGGAGCAGGCATCTCGTATTTTAGGTATTTGTTATTAAGTGTCTGATATCTCATCCATCCCCACTCCTCTACCTGCTATTGCTGCAGAGAGTCGTTATGCTGTTTTCCAAAGAAAATTGGCTTAAGACCAAATGACAGTGTGAAAGCTAAACGGATTGGGCTACCAAAGCACTTAAATTACAGATCATGCAACTTTCCCATCCTGTGGGTGAGTGTCCTGATCCAATGTCGGGGGAGGTTTGGATATGTGAGATAAAGACATAAATGAGGTCAAATGCCGTATACCCAAAACAACTTTTATTATCAAAAATAAAATAAAAAAAATTAGTAATGATAATTAAAAGTAAGAAATTAATAGCGATAGGACAGAGTGGAATAAAAAGACAGAAATCAAACAAGCATTCGGGATAGAGTTGCAAGGAAAGTCACCACCATGGAGCCGGGGCGTCCGGGGGTCCCAGCTTCACGATGCTCCGGGGGCGGTTGGGCGCGGCGGCGCGCAGTCACCACCACGGATCCGCGGCGTCCCGGGGTCCACGCTTCCTGATGTTTCGGTGGTGGGTGATCGCAGCGGTGGTGCGCACACACGAGGGCTTCTCTAGGCAGTGCCTTTTTATTCTCATTCACGGGCTGCGATTTCCATGACAACGACACGTACTTGCCCATCTGCACATGCTTCTACGCTTCAGGCAGCTCCAGCCTTGCTCCTCGCACGACTGTCACGCGGCTATCGCATGACGTGACGGTGCGTGACTGGGCCTCGTAGCACCGATCACAGGTCTCTGTGGCCCTGCAGCCACTCCCATCGCCAGCCGAAGGGATTCTCGCCCAGACGAACAATCTTTGAGACAAATGCCCCGTGGTTTGCCCCAGGGTTCAGTCCCTCACAGTGAGACGGCTCAGTGAGGGAGGTGAGACAGTGGGCCTGTGCAGTGGTTTCTTGCGCAACCTCCTTGCTCTGCACGAGAAACGGGGCAGTCCCAGCGAGAGGCTGGGCAGGTTGGTAGGGTGGTGCCTGCCGTTTTGTGCATAGTCCTGCACAGGGTTGTGAGACTTCCCGGGCCCTTTTTTGCTCCCTGTGTTGCCTGGAGCTTTGGGAGATGGTCCTGGATCCTGGGATATCTGTTTTCTTGAGCACACAAAAGCTATCCTGTGGTTCGGGACAGGTGGCTTGCCCATCTTTCATCTATTTCTGCTACAGCAGAAGTCAGTTGAAGTTCATGGGCTTACGCTAACGGTTAGGCTAACTCAGCCTAGCTTGCGCTAACTCTCCGCATCTCCTGCAGAACGCTGAGGAAGGAAGAGGGCCTCGGGCACATATTTTGGGCAGTGCTTGCCTCTGCCAGCTTGATCTGCTCCCAACCATTCCTGCGTACGCTGGTGTAATGTTGCACTGCAGGATGAGCTGAGAGGGAATCGCCCACGTTAGCAACACACGCTGTTGCTTCTGCTCCTGGAAGCCAAATTTGGAGAGCCAGGACAGAGTAGCATGGAGTTTCTTCAGTCAGTGGCAAAAGAAACCCTGACATCAGATCTCAGAAGGGCAACTCGCCCTCCTTTCTTGCCTCCCTTCTTATCACAACTCTTGGGCTGGGGAGGAGCTGTGCGCTGCGCTGTGAAAGCTGAGCCAAGCACCCGTCTCTCTGGTGCTTCCTCCAGGAGGCCTATCTTAATTCCAGCACAAGAGCTGGTAAGAGAAGTATCAGCTTGTTCGTCCCTGCAGCAACAAGGCAGATCTAACACAGTTACAAGAGGAAAAAAAGCTGATGTACTGAAGAAACACTGCGGCGACGCAGCCTGTGTATTATGCAGCAGAGACACACTGTGTGGTAGAGAAACATCTGAAGAATTTGTCTTCAAGAAGAAACATACAGCCACATGCCCCCTTTTTTCACTGAGGGACTGCTGGCCATCACTCAGCGCAGCTGAGGGCACACTGTCTTAAGAATCAAAGGCAATAAAAATCAATTGCTAGTTAAAAGTCATTTTGTTAATGCACTTCTGCACTGTCATCAAAGCACCCTGGAAATGTGAGCTGATCTCTCACAAAAAAGCATATTGCTAATCATTCCCCCCACGAAACATGGGGGAAAAAAAATCAACAGAGGTGAACCAAGCCAGTCTAAGGAACTATGGTCATGGCCAAGTGCCCCAAAAACGCCCAGTCCAGTGCTCTTCCGTGCAGCTGCAGCTACAAAACTGTATCGGAAATGGTGTAGCCAGCAGGAGTGGCCCTGTACTTGGCACTGGTGAGGCCGCACCTCAAATCCTATGTTCAGTTTTGAGCCCCTCACTACAAGAAGGACCTTGAGGGGCTCAAGCATGTCCAGAGAGGGGCAATGAAGCTGGTGAGGGGTCTGGAGAACAAGTCTGATGAGGAGCAGCTGGGGGAACTGGGGTGTTCAATTTGGAGAGGGGGAGGCTCCCTACAACTACCAGAAAGGGGGTTGTGGTGAGGTGGGTGTTGGTCTCTTCTACCAAGTAACCAGCGGTCGGACGAGAGGAAATGGCCTCAAGCTGCGCCA
>NW_010523157.1:0-17084 GCF_000687285.1 Phaethon lepturus
CAAGCCTGTAGCGTTGCAGGGGGCTGTTGTGACCCAAATGCGGGACCCGGCACTTGGCCTTGTTAAACTTCATACAGTTGACCTCTGCCCATGGATCCACCCTGTCCAGATCCCTCTGCAGAGTCCTCCTACCCTCCAGCAGATCAGCATTCCCACCTTTGGTTCCTTTGGTTTGATTCCCTTCCCTTTGGTTAAGAAACCAAATCAACATTCTCAAAAGTTCCGATTTCAGTGCAAGTTACACATCTTAATTTTATTTAAAATGTCTTCTGGAAACTACTGACCATCCTCCCCTTAAACTTCTTGCAGTATGTCTCAGGCATACACAGGGAACTGCCCAGGAATACATTGCAATACCAAACATACTGCTGGTTCAGTTTAGTTGTGTTAACAAAGCACAGCCATCCCAGCTGAATTTGCCTTGCAGATAAGCAGCACTGTTTAGTATGCTTCACAATTGCCTCTAACAAGGTTTGAATGAAGGACAGAACAAATACAAACAAAATTATCTTACTTCCTATTGCACTTGAGTTTTGACAGACTGGAAACTTTCCAAGTTCTCTTGTTATTTTGTGGTTAAAATAGGAAAATTCAGTCTGCTACAAATGAAGAATGGCCCAATTAAACATGTTAGCTTGTGAAGAATTGTCATCTCTGGAGCTGCCTTGAAGCACGATGAGTCAACAAATTTGCCTGCTAAGGAAGCATCATGTATATAATGACTAAAGTTTGTGACATTAGCAGAGACCCTTCAAGAATGAAAAGTGATACAAGATGTTGTAAGCTTTGCTTTCTAAACTTCTGATTGTTCCTAAATATGATGCAAATAAAATCAGTCTAGACCTATTCATTTTTCCAACATCCATTAAGGTCTCTCAAAAAGTCTATCCTTAGAGACAATTTGTCACATCACAAAATTGACAATTGCACCACGACATGCTGACATTATACTATCCCATCAACAAGTAAATGTCACAATTTGTGACATAAACACTGCCCTGTGACAACCTTTTGTTAGCCTCAATCATACCATATACAAATATTTGACCATGTAATGCAAATAGAATCAATGACACCTTTGGGACCAAAGCAGAGCAAGTCTGCCCTTGTGTAAGCCAGTGTCAGATTATTTGCTCATAATTCTACAGTATCAGAAAGGCCACAAGTGCTACATGCTGTGATCCAGTGACACAAAAACCCTACTTGACATACGGAAGAACAGTCTGATGCACAAGGAGTTAGATCATTGCAACAGTCAAGCTAAATGAAGCAGGAACAGAACTCTACAGTCAACATCTTTAAGCAATAATAGGGAAGGGTGACTCCAAATAAGCCTTCCAATTATTTTCTAACTCGACTATTTAAGCCATTACCTAAGTTATACAATATAGGGCCCTGAAAAATTTTATTATAGAACAGACCTGCTTTGCTGTACTACTGTTCTTTCACCAAAACAGTGAGGGAGGAGAATGAAAGCACCATGGTTTTTTTCCCCATGTAGATATAAGAACTATGCCTACTAAAACCGTGTGTCATTCCTCAGAATTATTAGCATGCACGTGGTTCAGAAACTACAAAAAGCAGCTGGGTATACTAAAAAATTGCAAACGAAATTGGTCTTGCTTTGTTATCAGGATGAGCCTCATGCTGTTAACAACGAGAGATGAGAGATCCCTCCCCTAATGCTTTTGGGGCTTAAATACCTCAACTAATACAGAGGCTAGTATAGTTGCAGCACTAGCCCAAGGAGTGGATCCAAAACACACTGAAGCCTGCTGCTGCCTTTTACAGGCCTTGGGTTCAATAATAGTGCATGGAGTACCATTGCTCTCATAGCTACGTGTTAGCAGGGTGCATGACTGAAATCAGAAGAACCAGACTCTGATATAGGGAGCCTTCTACAACAGGAAAGTGATGAGGACTTGGGTCTCATTTCTCTCTGTTGAATTGATTGCCTGTGCAAGGAGATAGATGCAGAAATCAATTCACTCATGCCAGCTGGTTTCCCTCTATCTGCAGTGATGGTAAGTAGAACAGGATATTAGTTTCCTTCAGCTGATGTGCCTTCCATATGTAACTTGCTTACCCTAGTGATGATGAACAAACCAATACAGCAGCTAGAAAGATTAAATTAACCAATCCATAGAAAGGAGGGCAGAGGACTAAGAGAGAGTAAGAAGACAGGCAAAAAACAACACACCTCTGCTCGAGCTAACAAGCTTGGTTTTTTTTAGATAAACTCAATAATACAGAAGTATTCAGGGAAGAAATAACAGGGTGAAATTCAACATTTAAAATATAATTCTCATTATATTACTTGTTTCTGTTTACTTTTCCCCATTTTGTAGGCTCTCGCACCTCTTCCTTTTCTACTACATTCTACTACATTCCACTAACTGTGAGACAAATCAAAGCTAAGCAACCTTCTGCAATGGGCGAAATTTAAGTTAATGAAATGGTGCTGCTTTACTTCAGCTGAGAAATCTAATCACAGCACGGGTTCCCATGGAGCCTACAGACAGTCCACTGTAATTGAATGTTTTTACTGATAACCTTCAATCCAATATTAAAAATTAAAAGAGAGCACTAGAAATCCTTATTTAAAAATCATATTTGTAAATAAGAATGAGCAAGATTTTCAAAATTCACCTTCAGCACTTCTTAAAATATAAGAAACTTGATCCTGCCTGTTCAATAATTGGCCTTAAAGTAACTTAAGAGAACAGGATTGCTTTTCACTTGAAGAGAAACACCAATTTTACTGAACAAAAATCTAGCTTAATTATGCCATGCAAACTTGGAACGAAAAAGCAGCATTTCTTGTATGTATCAAAACAACTTTATTATACAGCACACCAGAAGATCAGCTGTTTAAAGTCAAACATTGATACATCAAAGGCATTTTTTTAGTACTTGGAAAGGGTGAGACATTTGAATACTCTCAGGTAAACTTTCATAAATTAAAAATGAGACTTACTTGTTGATAAGAACATATAGTGTATTGGTTATGTACCAAGAGAATAATGACCTGAATTTAAAATTAATCCTGGCTCAGAGGAGGTTGTGCATTCAATGAACATTTACTCAAAATAACCAAGGAAAACATTCAGGATACTTGGCACTTTTTCCATATGATAGTACCATCATCCAACACTTTTAAAAAGATGCTTTAATAAACTCCATAAAAACAAAAAAGACATCTAAAAACTACTTTTGCCATGCATCTTTCTTTCTAGAAACAACATTCACTCAAGAGAAATAGTACGCTTTAAACTTCCTAAATTAGTGAGAGGCTTACGGTAGAAAAGTAGTACTTTGTAAATTATGTGTCAACAGGTCTACTTGTTATTTTATATAATTTGTTGGAATTTAAATACTATTTAAATGAATATAGTAAGAAATGGTTTTGAAATTCTAAAATGTAGCTACAGAGTCACCAAATTTAAATCACTCAGAGAACACACCCCAAAATTTGAACTCGTTTAGGTTTGGGGAAAGGATGATGTAATCAATAGAAATTCAGTACTAGCAATTTTGGTTAACTGCTGCATTTAAGTACTTAAGCTCATCTTCCCTCTCATTTTCTTGTTTATAACAAGGTATGTTTCTCGCACCTGAAAAGCCTTTACAGTTACCTCTGTGTCGTGGTTTAGCCCCAGCCAGCAATTAAGCACCACACAGCCGCTCGCTCACTCCCCCCCTTCCCTGGTGGGATGGGTGAGAGAATCAGGGGAAAAAAAAAACCAACTCCATCCCAGCCAAAACCAGGACACCCTGAGCCACAAATTGCTGTTGGCCAGAAAAGCTGCCTGGTGACAGATCACAAAATATTCATTGGAGTCTGATGCTCTTCCCTAGATGTTCACAGGTCTAGCCTGGTACAGACATTCTTATGTTCTTCTTAGAAGTCATTCCCGTAAGACAGTATCAATTTCACGTTAGATAAAAGCACTCTAAATCTGTTCATCTTCTTTCAGTCCATGAACTATAGTGACTGCACAGCAAGTGCACTTTCATCAGAGAAACAGGTTATGCCAGAAACCAAGACCTTAACACTTTCCTGCTTTTGACTCCCGTGTTTTCAAGGCTCAGCTGAAGCCACAGAGCTTGCCTACATGAGCTGCGGAGTTTCCCTGCTACAACAGCTTCACACTCATTTGTTGTCTTTGCTTTCCTCAGTTTGTGTTTGTTTTCAAGAGAAGCTTCATTCAATTAAATTCCTGCAATAAGTTAACAGCTTGTAAATATTTCATTTCCTTTAAAGGAAAAAGAATTCATTGCCTACAGGTTGCAAAAAGCAATAACAAGGCATACTTGGCAAAGTCACATATCAGAATGACATCACCCAAGTGTCAGAATGACATGCACTAATATCTGAACCTAATCCAGACAATAAAACCCACAGTAATAGGTATTTCAGAAGTTGTATTTTGCTCACAATACCTCATTTATGCATTAAATCTAACACTGAATAGATTATGATTCTTTTTCAATTAAACCTGGATAAGCAGCAGAGTAATTCCAGTGATGGGTAGTATACAAATTCTTATTAGATGGCATGTGCAGATGACAGAACTGGATGCCTGGAAATCCGATTTTGAGTCTTTCATTTCTAATTATGATCATTTAAGCTCACCCAGAAGCTTGACAGAGAAGCAGTGTATTTCACTTCGTGTCCCCAGTCTAAAACTCACCCTAGGTGAGTTTATGAGATCACCCCACAGCCTTAGGCTGTGGGCATGAAATACACTGCTCCTGGGCCAGTTTCAATGTAGGTTATGTATTTTAGGGACAATGTGGGGTTTTTTTAAACATCTGCTATTGCTGTCCTCTAGAGCCACAGATACTGCCATGAACGCAAGATTTCCTTAAGCAATGCCACGCTGCCTGTCCAAGCCTCCAGACAACATGTGACCAAGTGTGAACATCTATATTCACTGGAATGGCAACTCCCAAACTGATGACATGTCTGTGTCATTACTAACCGTGTCTTTGAAGATCTTTTTTTCCAGATGGAACTGGGAAGATGATGCTATTTAAGCCCTCAGGGGTAAGAAAGGTGAATTAATACAGAGAAGGAAATGAATGGAGAATAACAAAGGAGACACACAGAGACAGAGAAATGAAAGGAGGGGTAATGAGACACATACAAAAAAGCAGACAGAAAAGTAACAGAAATAAAGGACAGATGTAGAAGTTGGCTAAAGGGGAGCAGAGTTTCTCCCTGAGTGACAGTGACTGTGACAATTAGGTTCAGTTAATAAATACAGGTCTATTTAGTTGCCACAAAAAATAAAAAGCTTGCATATTTTGTACAAACTCTCCACATACAACAGACTGTGGATCAAAGACGATGAACTTTTTATATTATTTCCTGGCACACAGTCTATGCCTAAGTGTGAATTTCAGTGCTCTCATCTCCATGGGCTTGACTTCTGAGCTACCGACCCCTGTGAAACATCACTCTGGACTGAGTTCTGCTCCCTCAGGGAGCCTCAATATACTTCCCAAAATGCAGCAATGCAATAACCAGACTTGCTGGCAGCAAACAAGATAAAGATTATATCCTTCTCTAGCCTTACATTCCCATCTTCAGACACCGTCTCTTCACAGTCACAAACATTAGAGCCAAGATGTAATCTCTCACAATAATATGGACATTGATTCGAACAGGAAGTGGAAGGTCTTCTTTTCAGGCAGCTCCAATGTTCATAAAACATCTCTTACCTCAGTTGCACACACAAAAGTAGCTCAAACATTCCTGCATGCTTGCAGACTGACCAAGCCGAACCAAGTCCACCCGCTGACAAAGCAGCTTGCCTTTCATTCAATTCTTAAGTTGTGCCAGTTCGTGCCAGCTTAAGAAGTGGCATTTCTGCAGTTAGCTAAACTAAAAAAATCACTTCATATTGATAATTTACCAGCTAACAACCTAGCGCTCACACTGATTATGTATGGTAGCCTGATATCAATCATCTCCCTCCTCTCCCCCAAGGGTTTTTTAAATAAAGAAATGGAACATAGGGCACAAGGTGCTTATACAATGAATTTAAAAAATGCTGTCCCTTAGAGTTCTCCAGGAGCAATGAGATTATTAAAAGGAATACCAAGGTTCAAAGCCCTCTAAATGTAGCCTACTTGATTAAAAATACATCTGTTTTAAAGCAGCTGGAAGAGGAGGAAGGAAGGAAAAGGAGATCTTGTTAGTGGCCCTCAGTGCTCTGCACAGTAGCCCTTGAGAGATGCGGCATGAAGATGAACATATGTATTTCATTATGAACTGAAAATGTGTTCACTAGCTACATCTTACAATTTTTAAGCAGAGGTGCCCGATTCAGCCTATATGCAGGGGAATGCATTCCTTCTGCATCTTCGTTCACAGAAGCTGGTGGAGGCCAACAGTTTAATCAGTGAATCACAAGGTGGGTTTCGCAGAGCTACAAAAATGCTGTTTAGCTGATCCACAACATACTTTCTTGCTCCTCTTTACAGTGGTTTTAGATGGAGTTTAATAATAATCTCTGTGACCCAAGAGAAATTTAATACATTGATAGTGGGCTGCTTGCTCAAAAAATATGGGCACTTTTGCTCTATCCACACAGCTTCCTCCCTCCTGCATGTGCTCAGCAGCACCTCAGTGGATGTCGCACACAAGAGAGGAAAAAATAACTCTGGGTTCTTTCTTATTCGTTTTTCCTATCAGGCTGGGAAACCTCAAAAAGAAGAGGATCAGGGCTCTACTAACTCTACCAGTATTGGCCTCCCTCATCCAGGGAGAAAGAAAAGCTCAGAACCATCAACAGTAACAGCTTCCCAGTTCTCTACCCCCAGCATGGGCACAGCCAAGGCCAACCAGGGAGTTGACTGTCAGTCCTCTGTAGTTGGTCACTGGTGCTCTGGACACAGCTCCCACTCTGAAGCCACCGTACTCTGAACATAGATTTTTTTCACAAATTCTGTTCAGTTTGTACTTCTCTCTCAGGGCAAAGAACATGTTTAAAGACAGCTCTCAAGGTAACGGAGACCTTTTGACACACTTGCCATTATGTGGTTGGCTAACAGGCAGGGAAACATAGGAAACCACTGATTAAAAGCCAAACAAATTAGCAAAATAAGAAATGGCCCTCTAAATCAAAAGCTGCAATTCTGATGAAGTCCTAGTGCCTGTCTAGGGGCATCTGAGCCTGGGAGAGGAAAGCTTTTTAGTTCATATGCCTGGTTGCTTCTATGCTCTAACCACATGAAATACTACAATACCCAAGACTCCAAAGTCCTATACATATCAATTAATCTTTGCGGTTTACAAGACTAAAATGAGAGAGGCATATCACAAACCAATGCGCAGCAGCCAAATCTAACGTGAACCCTTACTGGCCTCAACAGGGCCCCATAAAGTGCTCAGAAAGAGCACAGCGGGATCACTCTAAAAAACAGCTGGCAACTCAGATACAGAACTATGTTAATACCAACCTGTCATGGAGTAGGATACTGGGGTTTATTAAGAATCGTCAGCCTCTTGAGTACAAACACACAAACACACAGCAGATCCCAATCATTTGGCTTTTACTTCCTTTCCCACTGGGGAGATCACTGCAGGTTAAGGTGAGTTGGGCAAAAGACTGTTAGTGTTTCTCTGCCACCCAACTGCAGAGATTGGGTGATTATGGGTCTCCAGCATCACCAGCCAGGGCCCTGGACATTTCCAGGCATCTGCTGCTACAATTCTCCCCGGAGTTCACCTCATGAGCTGTGTAACAGGCTGACTGTCAGAGCACTGTGTATGTGCACTACACCCCGACAGGTCCCCAACTGCCTTGTGGTGGTAATTGATTGGCAAAGATACTTCTGTGCACCCAAAATGTAATCCACCTGTTGCTGGCACGTGTTGCTTTTGTTTGTTTTATTCTGTTTCTATGCCTCATCCATGGAGGCCCTCAAAAACCATGCATAAAAATGAGCTGCCCATACAAAAGGGGTTCACAAGTTCCCTCGGGGTTATACTCTTACCTCTACCTATGTTCACACTGATGCCTACTTATGCTGAACACCCAATACAATACCTAGAAGCATAAAAGAAGAAACGAGAAAAGAAAATTCTGCTTTCCACAAACGGCAAGATTTAATGAGTACTGCTGCTGGTTTAGATGCCTTAGACTCACAGGTGGTTCCAATCCTCTGAAAAGAGCAAGTTACAAGGTATTTTTCTGCTAGAAAACACAGGAAAAATATCTTATTGAACTTAGACCGGGGAGAATTTTATGGCAACCTACCATCCCCTGATACAATTGTGCTTTCAATGAAGAAACAACTGTTTCTTCAGAATCAGTCACATTTAACACTGTGTAACACTGCCCAAAGCTCAAAGAGTGATTCCAACATGCTCCTCTGACCCTCCAGCTCCATCCCCTTGGGCATCTGTCTTGCAGTGACAATTGCTGGTGGAGGCAAGCATGGGAATGCATTAACCATAAACAGGCTGTTCTTCAACACCTGAGAAAAGCAATTTTTCTTTACTGTAGCTCAGTTAGGGAGGCCAGGCTATGCACTGCTAGAATTTACAGGTGGAACAGCTCAATCCTCAGACATCATCATTATTATTTATCGGTATTACAGAAGCACCTAAATGCCGCCAACTCAGAGCAGGGCACCCGTACACCACATCTTGCGTGCGGGGGGAAGAATGCTCTTTCCCAGTGGCACTTCAGTCCAGAGAGCAGAGAAGAGGCAGTAACAGTGATAAAAAACGTGTTTGCACAGAGTGTAGCTTGCCATCTGCTAAAAGTGAACACGCTGGCCAGTAAACATGGGCCTACTGCTCAGTAGGAATAAGGACACATCACAGTACCTGGTGCTTGCAAATATGCTTCTACGGCACTTCATGCCGTACCTCCAATGAGCTCCCAAAGAAATAAATTTCATGAAGTGAATGGGGAAAAAAAAAAACATTAAATACATCTGCTTCATCTACTAGAACAAACTTCTAACAACATTACTGCACAGAAACTACAGAAATTAGCTTTTTTACTAATTAAGTGTTTTAATGACTTTAAAAAAAAACAAAACACAGGACTATTTCCTGTTCTGTGGTTTTCTTTTTAGAAAACACAGATAATCCCAAGGACATTACAGAGATTAGAGGGAAGCCAGAAATGAACAATAATCTCTGTGTGTATGTACATTTCTAAAAATGTGCCAGTCAAATACACGATAGGTAGGTACTATTATATGTAAGTACTGTACTATCCAGATGGTATAATTAAAAGGCTAGCAAAAGTGAGTTATAAAAGAAAATGTTAAAGGCCAAAATAAATGTTATTCAGAGAAATAATTACTAGTCTGCAGGAGTAGGAGAGGTACAAACACTGAGAAAGAAGCACAGTTACTTCACTATACCAGTAAACAAGGGCAGAAAAAATCATGTTAAATACAGGTTAAGTTTCACTGAAAATGTTTTTAGTCACATAATCTTAAGTCTGCTCAATGCTCTTGAAGTGCCAGAGCCTAGGCATTTAAACTAAACTGGACTACACATTAAAAGCAGCCCTGATCAAAACAGCACAAGTAGAGAAGTTTGCTTGACCTGTGAGATCCTTTTCTTCTCTAATTCCTAGACTGTACTGTGAAACAGCCAAAGGAACAGAGAAACCACAGATGTGATTTTCTATGGTCCTGACTCTTTTAGGCGTTATGGTGATAACCATTACTTTAACATTGAAGTGTACAGCTTATTTAGAAGAACAGCAATCCTAAGAGATAGGAAAGTACCATTATTCTCACATTGCATGTAGGAAGCTGAGGCACAAAATCACCTATATAGTGCAAGTGCCATTTCAGAGGATACCAGTGAGGTAACCGGCAAAGTTCCTCAGTACTTCTATTCAACTTCAGTGTAACCCAACAGCCACTCATCTGGAACCTCATGCTCTACCTCTGGCCAAGCCTCATGTTTCCCCGCGGTATCACGGTGAATACCACAGCAAACTTCAGAGCTCGCCGGCGTCAAGACGGGGCTGCGCGGAGCATCACCAGCTCTGCCAAGGGCGGCACGCGCACTCCCAGTCCCGCAAGCCAGCGGCGCCTCAGCACCTCTCCTCTTTCCACAGCAGCCTCACCAGGGCTGACAAAATCCGATAGGATCCATACGCATGGCACGTCTCCGCTCACCTTACCAAAGCCAGCGAGTGCAGCAGAGGTGCCGGCACACACCTAACGACACCGAGCATTTCGCAGCGCAGACTGGCAACTCACTTTGAAACATGGCTTCTCCCGGGAGGTGACACTGCCCTCCCGCACCCCTGCACAACAGCACCGGGGGTACAGTGCTCACCCAGCAGAAGGGTCTCATTTCCCCTTCTGCATGAAGAGTTGAAATATGCGTCTCCTGCCAGAACAGAGACTCACAACTCTTACTACTGAAACTGTTCCATTTTCTTTCTTGGCACCTATCTACTGGTTTGGACAAAACAGACAGGAAGACATACCTGCATATATGCTCGCAGAGTGGGCACATTTCTAAACTCGTGATGAACTCTCAACTTGCATGGGAAATTTTAGGCCTTGCACCAGTGACTGCTTATATATCAATATCCAAAGTCATTAGGGGAAAAAAAATTCTTCAACAGCTGTTGGAGCTGCCCTCGGACTGAAACTTAGACCTTTGTGTAATTTCTGCCAATGTACATCCTTTAAGCATGTAATTCTGCTTCTCAGCAATTGCATGCAGGTAGAAATGTTAATTAGAAAATCTTTAGAGCTGCACCTCTATTTTTGCATTGGGGTTGTACAATGCACAGAGTCTTAATCCATAACTGAAACTCCAACAGCCATGCTACAATAAGTAAGGAAGGAAATCACTGCAGCAGCAATAAGCTCCAGATACCTGGGTTAGGGATAACTTGAAATAAATTCTGCAGTTCATCAAAGTTTGTCATCTAGGCCCCTCGACAATAAGTGGAGAGAGACACATGCTTTCAGAAGTCAACTCATCCAAGCTTTCTCAAGTACAGATGTTAAGATTGTCAGGGGAAGGATGAATTCAGGGACCATCTCCACTTCCCTCCTACGGCCGAAGTCCAAGCTTAGACTTGAAGGCTGAAGTTAGGCATGACAAAGGATCCCATCCATTATTTCTTTCAAAAGTGGTTTTGTCATTGGTGATTTGTTAGGGTTTTAAATTATTATTACTGGGGCAGGGGGTTGGGGATGGGAATGTTTGGTAAAGAATGTGAGACTATCGGAATAAAAATTTCAAAGGAATGTTGCAGGTCATCAAGTTTCATCCTGAGCTACGGTGAGCAGTCATATGCTGCAGACTACTTTCAACCTACACTTTCAGCTTTTGCTTTAATGAATTTGTGCTTTCAGGAACTAGAAGGATCTCATTTGCACTGTACTGCAGATTATCTCTCCTTATGCTACATCCTTTGGTCTTAACTGACAGGACCATAAAATATTTTATTTGGACATGCAAAGGGCTTGGCATAAAAACGTCTGTAATCTGGGCAGTTTCAAGTTTTAAATTCATAAAGTGGTACATACCTTACAGAACTTCCCCTTTTAGCAGAACAGTTACTGTTTTTCTGAAAAGCTCATCATTTTCCCCTTCTGTTCTTTCAAAAAGAATCTGCTAGTCTACTGAATTTTAATAAAATAAAAAAGGATGTTCTCATTTCTTTGGAGAAAGACCTGTATCAGTAGATTCCTAACACTGTCAATCTTGGGAAGAATGCATTATGTTCCCACTGTGATATGTGAACCTGCTATCAGGAACCTCAACACCGATCTAATGATTGGTATTAAGCCAGATTTGGTTTATCATGCACACGTAATACTTCAGCAGTATCACAGACAGGATTTCAATCCAGTGTCTGTCTTTAGTGTTTTGCTAAATTTCCCTCCTAGATTTAAACCCTCCGAACTCACCCCGATGTCGGCACAGCAGTACCTACTCCTGCTAAGGCTGCTAGTAACTTGCTCATAAGCAAACCAAGTAACGCCAGCTAAGCCAGCAAACCAGGTAAAACCAGGTATGACTGAAGGTGTGGAGAGCTGTGCATGAAGGAGGACTTTCAAGCATGTTTTGAAACACACACTTACTAATTAAAGTATGTATCGATTTTAAGTGTCTACTGAGGGGATAAGAGGTGCTCTCTCTTTTCTTCAGCAGCTGGAATCTGCTGAAATGTGGAGAGAGCTCAGCAGGCAGCGACATGAGTAGCAAGCTGTAGGGCTGGAAGAGATGAAAAGCAGAAGCTGTTAGAAGCAAATAAATTAAGCAAGTCCATGAAACTTTGTATCATGGAAAAAAAAAAAGGGAAAAAAAAGATGTTAAACTCCTGAGTTAGTTCAGCCAGATTAAAATCATTCTGCTTTTCGTGTGGGATTCGGCTGTTCCATTCCAATATGATTATTTGGTTTGGTTTCAGTTTGTTTTTTATCACACTATCATCTCAAGGAATTTTTAAAAAAATCCTCCCTCTGGGAAACCTGCCTTTCACTTTGTGATATATCTGCCATTTATCAAAGGTCCGAGCTGTCAAGATTTTTGACCCTACGCTCCTTTTTGTTTCATAAAAACTAGCCTGGTGACTCTTGAGAAACAGCATCAAAACCTTACCACAAATGGACTTGTGCCCAGTTTGGATAGATAATTACATTTACCATTACCGATACTGCTACAGTAATATTGAAGTCAATGCTTTTTATAGATCCCCTCAGCACAATTCATTGCAAACTGAACAAAACAGAAAACCAATTAAATAAAATATCTGCCAGAAGAATACATTTAGTGATCACTGGGCTCTACAAATCACGTATGGTGAAACTGCATTGCAAAGAGTAATATTTTTTAAATTAAACAAAGTATCTGTATATCAAATAAAGAAAAGTCTGGATCAGCTGAAGTTTTTGTGTGTATCAATTTCTGTAGATGGGTGATAAACCTTCCTTTCTGATAAGCTGCTGCTAAATATTAAGTCTGGAAAAAAAATGTGAGCATATTTATGTTTATTTCCCATAACAAAGAGCTACATGTTTATGAGGGATCATGACATGAACTTACTGGATGAATAAGTTCCTGCATGGACTTAATATTTTGGCAACAAACAAAAAACAGAAATACTGGCACCATGAAAACTGCAGACTTCGAACGAGTTGGCCGAAGCCCTGTTCACAACACTTTAGCAGTCTGCACACAGCATGAAGAACATCCCATGAATCAAAATCAATTGTGAATACGAGTCTCATTCTTCCCGTATTTCTGTTTTGGCTTTGATTTTTTTTTTTTTTAAATGAGCTAGTATCAATGCACAGTGGGAATCCTCCAGGAGGGTCAAAGAGAATATAGTTTTGCAAAGAAAGTTGTTTACCTAGCACAAAAAAAGCTCCTGGGATGACTATAATGTCTCTTCTAAGGAAAAGTAGGGTTTTTAAAAGCTGTCATCAACTGACTGTTTTTCCACAAGTCAGAAAGCATGGTGTATTTTTAGTAAATCAGGGAACATACATATTCAGCTTAACACAGTAAGAGGCTATTCTGTAAGCACGCTAGCTGCACATATTCCAATGCACAACTCTATGTTATTTATCAGTTACACGAATGTCAATCACTAGCCCTTCCCCGAGTAAATGGTGTGCTGCGCCACCCACCTGTCATGTCTTCAGTTTATATTTTAAGACTGGAAAGGAAATTAGTTCTGCTTGCATGAGCCGTTGTTTGAAAGTAATATTGCACAACAGATTTCTGTGGGCATAGGGGACAGAGAGCAGAAACAGTAATTGTAGGAATTCACTGACCACATACACTCGTGATGTTACAAGGACTAGCTTTGTAAGACTTGCATCGCTCATGATGGTTTTAGCTATGCATCCCACTGTCAAGATAGGTAGGGCACAGCCTTACCATTCATGGCATTTATAAATAATTAATTATTTGAATACAAAATAAAAGTAATGAGGGCACAAAACAGGAAGTACTTTACCTACCTCCGTCCACAGCGCTCTCTTGACAAAGCGAGGAAGCGTACAGTGACCTCCCCAGTTATTCAAACTCACCTTACAATCAGTACAACCATATACTCTGCTGTGCCATCAAATACACCATTTCCCTAATCCACAAAACTAACGGGATTACGGGAGGATAATAAAGTACATGTCAGACTTCTACAGTACAGAAAAGAAGGGGGAGGAGAGAAGACCAATTTAATTTATAGCCTCCTCGGTTTCTTTCAAGACATCTCATGCAACCAAAAATCACATGCTCCTATTACTGCAGCATGGGAGGATGTACAAGATGTAAACAATTTTTTTAAAAGCTTCATGTGCACATCAACCTAACCTCTGCCCCTTTCAAATTTGTTTGCCTTGATCCACACACAGGAGTTCTCCATGGTGGCACCTTCAATGAACTATTCATGCAGGTGGACATCCCTCAGAGAAGCAGTTGCCCCCTCTGCTTTTATGGTTATTTGCCTCTCCATCACAGAGCTCAAAGGAATAATCCTACTGCATGTTTCTTCTTCATTTATTTTACTAGGTGAGGTGTTTAAGAGGATGTATGGTCATCTGGAGCTCATCACTGTCACATTTTGAGCGACGCAGCTGTAAAGGGTAAAGGAACCAGTTTAGCTCCTTGGTTTACAAAGTGGTGAGCACCTCCAATGAGGTGCCAAACGTGTGTGGTGACACTTTAAGATTGCTTAGCACCTCCTGAGGTTCGCAGGGCCTGATCCCAAACCCCACCGCTATGAATGACAGTCCTCCCCTTGACGGCAGTGCACTTGGGATGGAACAGCGCTTCCCGGCTCAAGCCTGTGCTTCTGAGGCAAGGCAAGATTTTCCAT
This sequence comes from Phaethon lepturus, assembly GCF_000687285.1. Taxonomy (NCBI): domain Eukaryota; kingdom Metazoa; phylum Chordata; class Aves; order Phaethontiformes; family Phaethontidae; genus Phaethon; species Phaethon lepturus. Next base: position 14,841 of record NW_010523157.1, read on the forward strand.
AGCTTTAAGAATGCAGGGCAAAATGCCAGGTTTGAGAAGCACTGGATCTTGGTGTTCCTACCTCCAAACACTTAACCCAGGGTGAAATGAATAAACACATACAAACATAATACATAAACAAACAAACATTCAAATCTACCTTAAGTATGTTTTGGATCAGATACTTATTTTCAGCTGTTTTAATCTCACACACACAGAGGCAGCAAAATTCTCTCCAAACCCTCTAAGCCCATACTGCTTCCATTGGGCTTAATGTATTTCTTCCATTTCTAAAAAAAAAAAAAAAATTCTACAGACTGTCTTTACAAATCATTTTTCTCTGGAAGCCTTTTTTTAAATCAGCTCTGCTAGTGGAAGCATGCAATGAAACAAAGCTAACAAGAAAAGAAGGTGCAAAAAAAGGCTTACAGTCATACTGTAAAACAGCCAGTGCAAAAGGACTGGCTGCTCTCATCTGGGTGAAGGCAGCAAAGAGTCTTTCATTACCAGATCACTCGTTCAAATCCAGTCTTGCTTGACTGTAATCATCTGACGGCAGGCAAGTAACTCTGCAGAAGTATTTTGTATTGAATGTATAAATACTGTAGAGAATGTCTGCAGGCATTCATGATGAGACTATCATCCTGCAATACTGAATTAGTAGATAGTAACTAAGCAAACAAAAAAGAACTGAGAAGTTGCAGCAAAGACTGTAACCACTTTCATTTATGGGGACAGTTGCCATTTATCTTTGCTTTTGAAGAGACTACTTGGTAGTATTCTAGTAAGTGAACTGTAGCATACTGTGAAAAAATAGTAACATTAGCAATACAAGCCCTCACCGCAGCATCTGTTATTAAATCTTTGCAGAGAGGCAAGGAGAGACCACTAGTCATAAATGTGGATTAGCAAGGTTCTACTATATTCAGTTTAGAGTGCTGAGCGCTTTGCATGAAAGCCATTACTTGCCTTTTATGTCAAAAAATGAACTTATGCCAACTTTTTAATACTGAATTCTTCAAGGAAGCAGTCCTAACAGCCAGCAAGCACTGTCCGCAAAAAACGGCAGCAGTCTAAGAGGAGAGAAATGGAGGAAGGACAGAACCAGAATAGCTGATGCTGCTGATTTGCAACATTTTCTTTTCACAGAAAATGGCCATCATCTTACGCTTCCTTCCTGAGCAAATAAAAAACTGCCTTTGAAAGTGTCAAGCTTTATGATGCTGACTCCACCTCTGACATCTGATTATACAAAGGCATAAACGCAAGTGCTCGGCGTGCTCCAGGGAACCGCTGCACCCTCACCCCCGGAGCTGCTGCAGCTCCACGGCCTGGGGGACTCTCTAGCAAAACACGCAAAAACCAGGACTCGAGATCCTAGAGAAAGGATGGTAATTCACACCCTTATGAGAAGCACAACACAAGCGCTCTGACCTGAGCCAAGTTTAAGTAAACTTTATGCTAAATTCACAAAGTTCAAGCAGAGTCGGAGCTTAGCTGAACTGTAGTAAAAACACTCAAGAGTTTTCCAGAAACACTAAAATCCTCCAGGAGAAAGTTGATCTTGAGCCTTCGTAACGATATTTTCCTGTCTATGAAGTTACACAGACAGTGCAAGGTGCCATGTAATATTTACCTATGACGCCCACTGTTATGATATAGTGTTTCAGTGAAGGATATATTAGAAGCAGCAAATCCCTGAAACCACCCTTACAAATACACACGACATAAAACGAAAAGAAGACTAGCTGATATTGAAAATTACTTAAAAATAGATTATGGGTGCTCCCCGTGCGAGTCGCTGTTTAAAACAGATAATTAAAAACTAAAGGCAAGGCACGCCGCTTTAACCGCGAAAAGTTGCGGACAGCGATGCTCCAATGCAGTAACTCGCTGGTCCCACCGCGCAATTTTTACCCATCGACGAGGCTGTAAAAACCTTCGGAAAGCTGCTGCTATTCCCGGACCTTTGCGGAAATCCCCCCCGCACGCCCCGGGCCATGCGGAGAAGCCCACCCCACGCCCCTCCCGCGCCGTGGCGGATTCCGCGCGGGGCCGCCCCGCTCAGCCGCTCACATCCACCTCAAGACCGGGGCTGCAGTTTGTTTGATTTCTGTTTTGGTTGGGATTTCTCCTCAGAGCGCGGCGCGGGGAAGATTACATGGGGATGACGGAATCGAGGTGGATCGATTAAGCCTCGACGATTTCATCTGGGACTTTACGCGGGGCCGGCGGAGATAATCCCCGCACCGCAGCTCTTGCCCC
>NW_010523158.1:0-5247 GCF_000687285.1 Phaethon lepturus
AGGTACGTGCGTGCGTGTGCGTGGGTGTGTGCGTGCGTGTGCGCGCACCTATGCATACGCAGAAACGCCACGGCTCTATGTGCGTTTGCCCACAGGTATCGATGGGCACCGGGGGTGTTCCTCGTGCACGAGAGAGCGCGGGCGTGTCTACATACGCGTGAACGGCATGCGTGCGTGCACACGCACACACAAAATACATGCACACATGCACAGGTACGGATACATACATGCACATACATATACATATAGACACACATACACTTATATATATAAAAAAAGGTAATCATTGCAAGGCTGGGGGGTGTTTAGCTGCGCATCGCTGCTACGCTGACCCCAAAGAGCTACCAGCTCAGCATAAATTTCAGTATTTCTTCTTGCAGCTTGGAAGGAGCAGAAAGCTCTGAGGTTTCGGACGGCAGCAGGTATCAGGACCTCAGCACCGGCCCCGGCGAGCTGACAGCAGCAGTTGATGATAGCGGATAGCTGCGTCCCACCAGCCCCACGCTGCCTGCAAGCAGAAATCACCAAGACTGCAAAACACTTCGATGGACACCCCCGTCCACTCCGCTGTTAGTGCGCGATAAAAGCGCATTTGTCTTTCTTCTCACAGTGTGTTTATGAGTAGGAGTTCTCTGCTTTCTGTAGCAATCAGTTCATTCACTTATATATATGCTTCAAAGCACATTACAGGAAGAGAAAAGAAAGGAAGAAGCAAAGCGGTGTCCCTGGTGTCTCAGAGCGTGTCCTGGGAGCGATTCATGCCGCACCACAGCTTGCTTCCTGTGCCTGAGGCTGGAGCGGGTGGGGAACGTAATCAAAGTAAAGGAACAGTAATCGTGTACTTCCAACTTTGTTTAATGCTCCTAGCTGGAGAGTTTTTTCTTCTCCCAGGGAAGGATTTTAACAATCTGTGCCTTTAGAGCTTCTCTCCTTGCTGCAGTTTGGCAATTCTCATCAAAGTTCCCATCTCAATAAATCATTGATTTGGGAGGCTTTGCAGTACACTGGGTTCTGGAGAAGTTGGTTTTCTTCGTCTCACTTGAGCGCTGAATAAACACCGCCCGATCATGTTACCCGTGTGGGTACCCCAGGAACTTTACAGTACAGCAAAAACGGAGACACACGGCACCTCTGAGACAAGAGACCGACTTTCCATTTAAATAGGAGGCAGTAAAAATGAGAGTATCCCCTCGCCTCTATCACAAAGGCAACAAAACCAAAGAGGCGGCCGCAACCAATGGGCTGTCTGGAGTTAGAACATAGCAAGAAAGCAAAACATCGGCATGCTCAGCTGTCCGAACAGTTAGTGCCCAAGCGGGCAAGTTAAGATGATTGTGCACTTGGTCAGACCATGGATCTGGGGAAGAAATAGCAGAAAGGATACACGTGGCTCACAAGCGACTTTTTTTCCAACTACAAAGCAAACAACGCATGATGAGAGTTTAAGGTTTCTTTGCACACATCGCTGGCCAAAGAAGCATCAGCTGCTTTGTTTTGCAGTTGAAGGCTGCATGATTAGCTGCAAAACCAGAACCTGTTGTTAGGACTTTGCTCCCTCCCCGGGGGTCAGATTTCCAAAGTACTGAAGGTACAGCAGATTTGGGGCGACTGTTGTGCACTTGGCATTTCTGGAACTGAGAGCACCTTGCTAAGTGGCCTTCCAGTGATTTAAAACCTGCACTGAGAGTCTTATTTTACATCAGTTTAGTCCTGAGGTAGGTATGTATGTGCACAGGCTAGGAATCAGATTAAGAGTGTGTACAAAGTGAATATATGATAATAGTGTGTGCTGTTCCTGCTAGGAAGTCACTTCTGTCTCAGACAAGTGGGTGTAAAACAATATTTTGTAAATCTTTTATTGGTGATCGGCATATGTGAGTATGTGTAGGTATATGTATTTTTAATATATATAACCTCTCTCTCGCAGAAAGATGTTATCTATCTCCTGTAAACAGCATGGCAAGAAATGTCCCATCAGCACAAATGTATTGTGTGTGATCCTTCAGAGTTAACAACAGCGTCTAAAAGCAAGAATATTCCGTAGAGTTTCAGTGCAAACATTTCACAGAAGGCTTCAGTTATTACTATTGTTATTTGCAGTGCAGTACTTCCTAGAAGCTCCAATGGAGAAGACGTAGCTTTTTAGGGAGACAACTGTGTGAGCACCTAACACCCTGCCTGGCATTTAGCCCATCTACCCTCTTCTCGGAATAGGACCTTCAGAAAATGAAGGCAGAGCATCCTGAGCACGCCATACGCCATCCCTTAGCACACGAGGGCCTCTGCGTTCAGATGTTTTTCCACTGACAAATCAACCGGACGCCTAGGCTGGTGCGGCACTGCCACGTTTCTTTGAAAAACAAACTCTCCTTCCTAGGAAGTCAACTAATGTCAGGGGTCAAACACGCCAAAGAGGCCAACCGGCCGAGGGTGTCTGCGTGGTCCGCAGCGGTGGCAGGGAGCGGAGCTACCTTTTGTGGTCGCCACAGCTCACCCCAGGGGAAATCAATAGAGAAGCTGGCAGGCGTTGGCGTCTGTGATGGGCAAAGTGAGAAAATAATAAAGGCAGGCAGGCTGTCAAAGAGGATTTTTAGCAACCAGTACTCATGTTAATCCTCTGACCTAGTTTCTGAAAGGCCTATATAAGGAAGAATATTCTCCACTGAGCAAGCAGCTAATAAGCATTGCCAGCATTTTAGAGTTGGGAGTGCATCAGTTCTGAGATTCAGCTATCTCTTCCTGGAAAAAAATAAAGCACAGAAAGCAAACGCTCTTTCAAAAAAATCCACCCCCCCATCTATTTCTAACAAAAGCTTTGCACCTTGGCCATGTTGTGGGTTGGCACCATGGCTCCAAGGACATTGCTGCGTCTGCCCGCTTGCTGCCAGAGGGACTTCACTGGAAAGGAAAATTCCTTCCCTCAAATTACCACAGCTTATTTTAATGGAGTTACTGCACACTTGGCTCCCTTGGAACCACATGTATATACAAGCAGCCAATAGTGCAGTCTTGGCACCATACTCTTGAATTTCCCTTGTGGACTCTTTCCTTTTTTTAAGGTTTAAAGCTGTTGACAGCCTTAAGTCTACAACCTATGTAGGTAGGTCCAGGTCGGGCAGAAAGGCATCTCGCTTCAGCCAGCGTGACCACTCCTTGGCAGTCACCTGTGGCTTTGGGAGCATCCATTTCCACTTGACCAGTGTGAGATATTTCAAGGCTTCTTTCTTCAGCCAGGCTTAGCTGAAGGACCTTCCCTTTGACCGCCAGTGGCACTGAGGTACTCAGCTAATTAGTATGAAGTTTATCAAGTTGGACTTCAAAAAGCAGGAAATGTGGACTGGTTGGTTTTGCCCACCTGGCAGCTCTTATTTCACTAGTGTCCTGGTTTTGCTGGGATAGAATCGTAAAATCAGTTTTCTGTTCAGGAAAGCTGTATTTCTAAGACGACTGCAGCACCCGTTGCTGTGAGAACAAAGTTGATGAGACACTTTGGTTTAGTTCATGGCCAGCCATGCTGTGCGGGTTCCCATAGCGGTCAAGGCTTCTGGCAATCTCGAGACAACCAGGCGCTAAAGCGGGGAGGAACGGAGGCCAAGGGAGCGGACCCAGGCTGGCCAACAGATGTATTCCATACCACAAAGGTCACGCTCACTATAGACTGGGGAGTCTGCTGGGAATCTCTCTCTCCCTCGCCGGCTGCCCCCCCTGGAGTGTCTCGCCCACCGCTCTGCTCCGGAGCCCGGCTCTCCCTGCGCGGGAGCCGTGCCGCTCGCAGCCACTATCTGGGCTGAGTATAACTCTGTGTACTTTATACTGCTTTAGTATTGATATTAGTTTTGTTGTTTTATTAAATCTGTTTCTATTTCAACCCATTTGAACCAACGAGTTTCCTTTTTTCCCCAACTCCCCTTTCTCAGCTGAGAGGGAGTTTTTGGGGATAGAGCAAGTGCTTGCGTTTGGTCCGGAGGTGAGCTAAACCAAGACAGCTAGTTACATTGGTTCTATCTGGGTGTACAGCAGTAAATGGCACTGGTGTTATTTCTGATTTACTAAGTTGAAGGCTACCCAGTCAGTCCTTGTCAGAGTCACGAGATTTTTTCATGTCACTGCCCTGCCAAGAGATGCTTCATATACTCTAGCGTAAGAGATACCATAGTGTTTCAGCGCTTCTTACCCATCTATTAGGAAAGAGGTATGCCAGAAATTATACAGAAATGCCTTCCCTTCTGAGAGTCCCAGCCCCTTTCTATAGAATGAGCTACAGAAACATCAGCTCGAAACAGCCTGCTCCTCAGGATGAGGATGTTTTCTATGCCATTGGGAGAAAGTGAAAACCCATTGTGCGGTGCTGCGGTTGGGGGAAGAGAGAAGGTTTGGTTCATTAATCATCTAGTATCATTGATTCTATAACTTTCTTGCTTTCTTCTTAGGTGAGCATTTACGGAAGAAGGCTTTCCTTATGCAAAAAAGCATCGTCAGATATAGGTGTTCTCCAGGGACATGTGGGCATGGGGAAGAGTACAAAATAAGAACTACTTACTGCCGTTTTGTACTTTACTTTAAATGTTTTCCTAATCTTTCTTCTTCTTCTTACATTAAATTTTTCTTCTCATAGAGAAATATGATTGAAAACACTTTCTACTGGAGCGTCTCAAACACATCAAATGACAGCAGCCTCACAACAGACCTCCTCGCTTTCCATTTTATCTGTGTCAAAATCCAAGCACAGGGGCACTAAATACCCCGTTCAATACATGCAGCAAATCACTGCCACCAAAAGCACCGTCACCTTCCTCCCTCGACTGCCATCCCCTTGCTTTGACCGTGCGAGCGCCCGCTCTCGTCCTCGTCTCTCTCCTGGAGGCACAGGGATCGGGATGAGCTCAGCACGCGGACGAGGGCTGCCTGGCTCCTTCCTACGATGCCGCTGTAATAGTTTCCACTGAATGTCCCCTGTGAAAGAAAAAAAAACACACAACACTCTAAACTTTTTTTTTTTTTCAAATAAAACAGCGAGCCCCAGAGGAACATATGACACAATCTCCTCCCTCCGCCTTTCTGCATCATCTTGAGCAACACACGCTGCCTTGTGGGAGGACCTCTGAGAGGAATTTGCCACAGGTGCTAGTAAAACTAACCGCATTTTTCTTGCAGCTTCATAACCGTCCGCCTCATCGCCATGTCGAAAGCCCTCGGCGCGGCGCGCTCGCGGCGGCGGGTTTGGTGCCAGGGGCCGGCAGACGAGCC
>NW_010523158.1:5278-6996 GCF_000687285.1 Phaethon lepturus
AGTGCTACAATTCCTTGCCCCTCGCTAACCTCTCACAACACCTACCTGTTTATTAGGTCCTTAAGGCACTGCGGCATACTTGTGGGTTTCTGTAAAATGGCAAAACAAGAAATGCAAAACAGATTCTCAGGAAAACATACAAAACCACACCAGTAACCTGTCAGCTAGTCTTGAGTGTGTTCTTACTGTGCCTCTCTCACTAGGGATGGGGGGACTAATTTACTAACAAGTAAATATTGTTTCATTTTAGTTTTTCTTCATAATTTTGACCAGCTTGGGATCTCCTGCTCTTGGACAAACCTCTCAAGGTGAAGCAGAGGCGCTGCGTGTTCTCCCGCCGGGCGCGGGGGGTGGTCCCCGGGAAGGGCTGCATCCCTCCCGGTTCTTCGTGCGGAAGATGGGGCATGTGGGCTCGCAGCTCTGGTCCCCCGTGGGGACAGGCAGGGGGTCCTGCCTGCTGCCTGTGCCGCTTCCTCCCAGAAACCCGCAGCGGCACCTTCCCCTTTCACCGTCCTCAGTTTTAACGCCTTTTGCTCCAAGCCAAAACACCGGCACGCAACTCCTTCCGCTCGCTGTCTCGTGGGGTTCAATTAGCCGCTGCGGGGGGCTGCTCCTGGGGGTCACAGCCCTTCAGGGCTGGCTGCCCTGCAGGGTTCACATGCTAAAGAGCACACCTTCATTTTGATTTTCCTTATTCTTTCCCATGGGCTGAGACTTCAGGCAGCTTCAGCTGCTCCCGCGTACGGCCGGGCTCTCCGTTTGCCCAGACGTTCGGGTGTCTCGGAGACCGAGAGCAAAAGCCGACAGCAGCTGAGTGGCTGCGGAGAGAGGGCTAGTGCCGGGCATGAATCTTCCCCTCCCGCAGCGGACAGATAGACAGAATAAGCCAGACAAACTCCTTCTGAAAATTGCCTGTCTCCCTCTCGATTGCGAAGTGAAGAGCACAATGTGCGGGTAAGTCCCATTGCAGATGTCTAAAGCTGGCTGAAAGCAACTCTCCGGTGTCCTCCAAAGCCAGCAGCCGCCAGAGAGAAAGGCTCTCGGTGCTCTCCCAGCTCAGTCTGCGTGCCATAAAACCCGGCGCACAGATCTAAGGGCCCTTTTGGTTAAGGGAAAGCTCCTCATCGACATCTGTCTCCTGCAGCTGTGATTTACCCGGGAGACCCTTTTGTACCAAGGTCTGATCACAGGGAAAGCCTCGCACAACCGATGCTCTTTTTGCCAACAAGTGCTTGGGCAACATTATCATGTACTGGAAAAGGCACTTTTTGGTGCTGTACCTGCTGTCTCACCCCATGGAGAGCTGAAAGGGGACCAGGCAGAAGGGACAGTGCAGGGAGGGTTAGAGGAGGCAACAGATTCTGGGCTTCGCCACCATCCCTAAGAGAGGAGGCATGAAAGAGCACTATGAAATGCTGAGTGCGTGGAGGTAGTGAGCCAGAGACGAATCCAGTTGTTTACCTAACAATCCTAAGGGGCATTACAGGAAAATAAACCCTTCAAAACATTTAAAATAAATGAAAAGAACATTTGCTTTATACATCGCATGATTAAATTATGGATCTCGTTGTCACAGTGTGTAACTGGACTCAAATAGGCATTAGATAATGTTGCTTATACTCTCTCCCAAAACATCTTGTACTTATTTACTGTGCTTGCAGACGGTGTATTGGGCTGATGGGTCTCTTGGTTTCAGCTGGGGTAGAGTTCATTTTCTT
>NW_010523159.1:0-201 GCF_000687285.1 Phaethon lepturus
CCGGGTCCTTGCCCTTGCTGGGGACACACACACCACACACGAGATGTTGGGGTCATTCGGGGACCCCTGAGGACACCCCAGGCAGGGAGACATGTGGGACACAGACGCTCACGTGGGCACAGGGACACTGGGAAAGGGGATCCCCGCGGGTACAAGGATGCTCTGGGCGGGGGCACAGACTGGGGACCGACACCCCACGGG
>NW_010523159.1:586-808 GCF_000687285.1 Phaethon lepturus
ACGGGCACCCCTCCTTGGGGTGCATGTCCCCAAATCCACAGGCACTCCTGCCCTCCTGCCACAGGCACCCTGCACCCTCCTGGGACCCCCCCAGGGTGTCCTTACCCCCATGGGCACTCAGGAGCCCGCCACGGCCATTTTCCCCTGGCAGCCCAAGGGCACCCTATTTCCCCAGGCACCCCTCAGCTCATCCGTGACACCCTCGGGCACCCCAGGGAGCAC
>NW_010523160.1:0-286 GCF_000687285.1 Phaethon lepturus
CCCCGCCGCTTCGCCGACATCCAACGCTTTTCAAAAAAAAAAAAAAAAAGACAAGTGGAAAAAAAACAGGGAAAAGAAAAAAAGGAGGGGAGGAAAAAAGGGGAAAAATAAAAAGGAAAAAAGGAGCGGGCAGAAGAATGAAAAAAGAGGGGGGAGCAAAATAAAAAGGGGAAAGAAAAAAGGGAAGAAAAAAAAGAAAAAAAAAACGGGGCGGGGAAAACCCACCCCCTCACCCCCAATAAAACAAAAAAAACCCCTTTTTGCTCCAAACACTACGAGCTGAAGA
>NW_010523161.1:0-43161 GCF_000687285.1 Phaethon lepturus
CCCCCCGAGGCCAGGCACCCTTCCCCAAGCTGCTGATAGCTCCTGGGGTGAGTGCCCGGCTGCCCAAACCCAGGCGGGGAAAGGCTGGTGGGCATCTTCCCCCAGATCTCCAGATAAACCCCTCCGCAAGCGACACGCTGCTCCCGGCGACGTTCAAGTCAAACCTGCCTCTTGGGCTCGAGGTTTTTATTTTTCCTTCCCTGGCTGTTGCTCTTCCAAGTGCTGCAAAAGACCGAATCCCTCCTCGCTGCCTGTTTGAGCTCAGATTTATGGCCCAAGCCCTGAAATCCTCTGCTGCTTGTGAGATCCTTTGAGAGAATCACGGCAGAAAGTGTTTATTTCCATCATAAAGATCTGTTTTAATATTTTAACATAAATCAAGCTGCGCTTTATGGTGATAATAAATTTGTCGGCAGAAACTGCCTTTGCAGCCCGAGGCAGCGGAGCAATTCAATTTGTTTGGTTTTAAGTGTAAGAAGCCATAATTGAGAAGGAGAAAGTACAGATGTTTTAATTGAGTTTGCAGCTACCACCCAGAGTTGCAGGAGGCTAATAGAGAAGAGGTGAGGGCCTCCATTAGCCTCTCCGCTTGCCATTTCTCCTTGGCCCACAGCCCCATCAGTCACAGCCATCCCCTCCAGGAAGAGCTGCTCGGTGGAAAAAGAAGCCAGACTAAACCAGATGTATAATGTGCATTTTATTGTTTTTAATCCCATTTTTTGAAAACTAATTACAGTCAGGACAAGCATCACGTGAGAATTTGTAAGAATGAATGGGTAGTATTGATAGCGGCCGAATAAAAATAGACTCATTTGTGATGAGCGAGAGGAGAGAGCTCCTGCCCCGCACCGAGCCGGGGTCACCCAGCGTCCCCCCAGCCAGCGCTGGCTCCGCTGAGCCATCCCCTTTCCACTTTCTCCTGTAATTTTTAAGGCATTGCTATGTCACGTTTTATATGAAAAATGTTCTCTCTGCTGTACAGCTTCTTTCCGTTAATCACCCCAATTCCTCAGCTAGATTTGTTTTGCTACTGTGCAAGGACAGCGGGTGTCTGGGAATTGGTGGTTATTTATTTAAGAAAGCACTCGTGCTCCTTGGGGGCCAGAACCCTCCTCGGTAAGGTACCACGGCAAAGGCTGGGGCCAGGCTGCGAGCCCTCACCGTGCCACTGCATCCAAAACCTGGATCCGAGCAGCTCTTAGAGGTAAGGCCCCTTAAAGTCACTGCCACCCTCGGTGCCGAGGAGGAGAAGAGGTCACCCAGGCCGGGATGAGAAGGCACATCTTTAAATGTAAGAGATGGCAGGAGAGGGTGTGTTCCCCCCAAGGCAAGGCAGGCAGGAGGCTACCTCAGGGAAACGGGCAGGACGGGAGGGAGGAGGGAGACCAAGGGCAGCCCTAAGAGGGGAAGGGAGGAGGAGAGGAGATGAAATAACAGAGCACAGCCCCGTTTTCTCTGGCTGGCAGACAGCTGTGAAGGCAAGAGATCGAAACGGGCACTCAAAGGGATGGAGGCTGAGCCAAGTGCCTCGCAAAGCTCGGGCAGCCCAGGACAGGCAGCGCAGGAGGAAAGGGCTCTCCAGCTTCCCAAAGGCTCATTTCACCAGCGTTCAGTCCCTCCCTCCGGCTCGGCTCAGCTCCCAGCTGCCTCGCAGGCGGCTCCCACATGAATTCACCCTCCAACCTACCTCTTCCTAAATGAGACATGAGCACCAGCTACCTGTAAAACAACTTGTTTGTTTGGCACTGAAGATGCCACATCCACTTCCCCAGAGCACTTGGGGATGCTTAAACTCACTAGCGAGGGCTGCCGATGCCTGTTTAGGATCAAGCTGGAGAGGAAGCAAACAGTCCCCCCCGATCCTCTCTGAGCAGCTCGGCAAGGACACAGTGGTGGTGCTCAGGCTCAAGAGGTGCAGGGTTTTGCTTTAAAAGCCATGAAGTGTTTTTATACAGCTCCAGGTACTTGCATATTCCCCCAGGAGGAGCACTTCAGGTCATATGGAAACCAGAAAGTCCCACTTGAAAACAGAGCTTGATTAAAAAGAGCTGCAGTTCAAAGCTTGCTTTAGTGAGCGGTGACACTTAATACTGCAGCAAGTGCAGAGGGCAAGAGGAGTTAACAGAAGTGACATGCAACTGGCTTTGAACCTGCTTTAGTAAGGACAGATTAAAAAATTTCAGCTGAAAACTTTTTAAAGTTCTTCCTTTTGTTATGAAAACCCATATGATCTTTGCCCAAGGGCCTCAGAGCACAGGACCCAGCGCTGTTTGTGGTATTATAATGATCACCAGCAGCCTCAAAAGCAGAGACTCGCCTAGAGCACTGGCTGCCCAAGGTAACAGGCAGCCTAATTCTCAGATAAGCTGAGCAGGACCAGCCCAAAGCCCACCTTAAACCTGTGCAGAAAAAAAAAAGGGGGGGATTCAAGCCCAGTTCCAGCAGGGTTTCAGTCCTCACCCCCCCGCAGCACTGGGGAGCTCCGCTCCCACAGGCAGGCAGGGCTGCGCCCGGGCACAGCCGCCGCCTCCTGGCACAAGCCCATTCCCTTGGGTTAACACCCACCTTGTTTCAAGGCTAATTACCCAGCGTGGAAGGCTGGCAACGCATCATGTGTGCAGCCAGAGCTCTTGCAGGCCTCACGCGTGTCAGGACTGGGTAATCAGCACCTCCACAGCCTGCACGAATCCTGACCACCGGAGTCAGGGTCCGGCTGGTGATACCAGCCCCGTGCGAAGGTGGAAACGGGAGAAGGGCTCTGCCAGCTGCACGCAAGGAGCCGAGGGAAGGAAGGCTGCAGTTTCCTTTCCAGGGGCGAAGAGCTGTAGCCCTGCATGCGTAGGGGCATCGCTCTGGCCGGCCAGGGCTGTCACAGCTCAGGAGAACAGGATGAGAACAGTAAGTGTAAACTCCTGGACTGGAGAAATCCAACTCTAAGCAAAAGATGCCAGATCCCAGGCAATCCATGCTGCACAAAACAGGTTAATGCGTCTAGGAAAAACAAAACAAAACAATGTAACAGAACACAAAATTATTTTCTTCTGAATTAGGGCTATTCCCACCCTAACTTCTTCCCTCAACTGGCACGGGATGTTGGTTTGCAGGGGTCTCAGCAGACAAGAGACTCTATTCCCCCAAATTCCAGCACAGTATGACCCTGCTTTTAGGAGAAGGGGCATTTAGCCGATTAGCATAGCGAGCAGCCAAGGCTGTCTGCTCTCCTGTGTGCCGAGACCTGCAGCACACAGAGCGCTTCTGTAGGGATGAAGGCAGAAATGGCTGGACACTGGTTAATCATGCAGGCTGCCAAGGGCTCAGCCCCATGGCTTTGTATAGTGGGTCTGAGAACCAGGATTGTAACAAGGCTGAGTCTACTCCATCCACACCCAAAATGGGGCAAAGAACATCTGTGTCCAGGTCTAACCTGTACCAACAAGCCAATGGCCTGGAACTTCCCTCAGGCTGCCTCTCCCCACCTCCCCAGCTGAAATGCTGAAGCCTCTGGAGCCCCGGAGGGAGCGTGCCGCTACCCACCGGTCAGAGTTTTGACTCGCTCAGGACAATGTTTGCAGTCACAAACACAAAGCAAGAAAAGCCCCATATGAGCACAAACACAATCCAAAAGGTGTGCCGGAAAGGAGAGAGGTGCTTGTTAACCGTCCCGCTGCCAAAGACCAGCTGAGTGTCCTTCCGACTACAGTATGCGAGGAAAGCCGGAATGAGATACTGGATCCCATTCCCAGCATAGGCTCCCGTGATGCCCACCAAGGACTCCAGATCGTGGGTGCAGAAAGCCACCAGTACTGGGGGAATCAGCGTGATGGCAGGAAAGACAATCCTATCCACTACCCACGGGTAGGTCCCCCCTTCTCTGTGGAAAAGGGTCTTCCAGTTGTTACGCAGGGTCACTGCGATGATGGGGAAGTTGGTGCTGATGGTGAAGACGGGGAAGAGGCCCAAGAAGTAACGGATGAAGGCAACATTGATGATCTCGCAGTTGGTGAAGTTGAGCGTGTACATGTCCATGAGGGTGTCATTGCGGAAGCAGTAAATGGCAGTGAAGGACAGGAGGCTGTAGAAAGCCAGGATCAGGATGTAATCGAGCAGCACGAGCTTGTTGACATGCTTCTTCTTGGAGATGGGCGTGATGAGAGATGGCAAGGAGTGCTGGCACATGAAGGAGTAGACACACACCCCAAAGAGATTGCGGATGCCCGACAGCTGGGCCATGGACGGGTGACCTTCAGCTTGGCCTCTGCTGATGCGGATGAGGGCCAGAATAATCATGAGAATGAAAGCTGGAGAGAGAGAAGGTTTCAGGTCAAGCCCAGGTCTGCACTCCCCACGACCCTCCTCCCATTGGCACCGGCAGTCTTGGCACCAGCTCCCTCTCCTGCTCCACAAGAGCATCTCCTTATCTCTGGAAAAGCTGGTGCATCAAAGGCAAGGTGCACAGGAATTAATCATGACTTGCTTTCAGTGCTAGTCAGCAGATAAGGGAATGGGCTCAGGACTGCCTTTGGCAGGCATCTCCCTCCAGTCTCCTTCCTGCAGGGACTCACCCTCCCACCCCCGATAGCAAAGGCTTGCTCTGGGCCCTTCAGAAGTGTAATGCTGACACGGAGGGCTGAGCCCATCGCCCTCAAGGGTCTCAGTCCATGGATGCTTCTGCCACACACCTTGGCTAAATACCACCACTTAAAAGCGGCTTAGAGATGTTTGAGCTTTGACCTCTAAAGGAAGAACAGATTAAACCTGGCTGCAGTCAACCCCAGTAATATTCCTACACATTTGCAACTGGACTAATGTTTCCAAGACCTCACCTATGTACACAGGCAGGTGCATGGGAGCAGCAGCAGCTACTACCAAGCTTTCCTGTCCCTGTGATCTGTCAAGCATGATAGAGCAAGAACTAGCCAGCCATTTCCCGGGCAGGAGGAACAGTCTGTCTGTAGTTAATCCCAGGGTGGCAAAGCCAGTCTGGAAGGGACTAAAGCAGCACTGAAAGACTGCTATTAAAATTCATCACTTCTAGGCACAAAGTCTGCTCATCTACCCTTCACTTATGTCAGGGAAAAGCCTAACAACATTTTACAAAGCTTATCGCAAAAAGCAACGTGCTATGGACAAAAATGAATTGAGGAGATTGGGCTAATGGCCTTATTTACTCCACTGGTGGAAATTTGAGCCAGAAGCAGTTACTGCTAGACTGTTATTCCTAGCATGGCACATAAAACCAGCAGAAAACTAATTCTGGTGTCACAGAAATCACATCAACCTGGGAAAGATGATCATCAGCTGCTGGAGTTAACAAGGAACAGGGGAAAAAAAACCTGCCTGGCAGGGCAGCAAGCAGCAAGATTTACAGTCTGGTGCTGGCAATGGATGGGCTGCTGTGGCTTGCACAGAGCTGTCTCCTGCACTGTTTCTTTGAAGCATCAGGGCAGAGCTATGAATTATCAGGTAATGGAAAAAAAAAAAATGCTGAGACAACTACTATGGACAACTTTGAATGTCATAAATATAAATACAGAGGAATTAAACAGAGCAGTGCACAGTCCTGCAGCCAAGCCCATAGGAGGCTGGCCACCGGCGCTGTGAACCGGGCAGGCTCGCGGTGGGGTGACAAGGACGCTGGCTTGCTCTGTGCTCAGTACTGCTCTGCCTGACACAGGCAGCTGGAGATGGGAAACCCTGCCAGGGACAGGACTAGGAGAGACAGTTACAGACCAGCTAGCAAACGCTGACTCTTCTGTCCCCAGCGAGACAAGATTAACCCTAACTGAACGTTGCCTCCTGCACACCCCCAGCACTCTCCAAAAGCCAGTTTCTCCTTTCACAACAATCACCCTTTTCTGCCTGCAGCAAACACCAGCTTCGTGCTGAGCCCTTACCAAGCCACGCGCTGCATGTCATCGTGTGCTGCCTCAGGAAACCTCTCACTTCCAACTGTTTCCCAGTGACAGGGCAAGTCTAACAGCTCTCCACGAACACTGGACTGATGACAGCAGCTCCATTCCTTCACGGCACCATGAAGGCCAGGCCACTTTGGGAGCACTGGACTTTATTTATTTCCCCAAGAGCAGTCACAGAGGGCTATGGAAAGCAGCGGCTCATTGTTCTAGGGGTGTGCACTTCCTCTTGCCTTCACTCAAGCCAGCAAGTGAGGGGCACTGTGAACACAGGTACAGTTGTTGTGCCTCCCCCATTGCTCCTCAGAGGGGAGATGCTTGCCAGCCATATCTGTTACAGCAAGATAGCCAGAAAGAGCTGTGTACTGGGTGATGTGACATTGGCTGCTCTCCCCAGGGCTGCACGGGCTACAAGAAAGAGGAGAAGGTGCCCTGAGCAATAAGACAAACCAGGTTAGGCAGCTCTGGAAATACGCTGAGACTGTTCCTTTCCTTCTCGCTTGAGAGAGGTGGTCAGCCTCTGCGGCCCAATCCTCAACTGGTCCTGTATCTGGACCAGATGTAACCACAGAAGTCTCACACCTCTTCCCCTGCACACTAGACATTAAATCTCCAGCAGAGTGAAGAGCAACTTATTTATTTTCATCCCCCAAACCCACCCTTGCCATTGGCTCAAAACCCCACTTTCCACACCAGTGCTAACAGGACCAGTTCAGGGGAACATGCAGGCTGGCACCCCATCCTCAGAGCATCTCTTCAGTTAGAGGCCTCCAGGCTCTCCTCTGCCCCAACATGTGCTTTTCTAGAAGGGAGCACTGAAGGAACAGAATTCCTGTGGATTCCCTAAATGATGGATAGAATCATTAGCTTAAGCAGATAGAATTCATAACCTTTGTTTTTCCATAAATACTCCTCTCAGAAATTAAATGTATTAAAAGTTACAAGGAGTGATGATCCAATACTACTATCTAAATTGGTACTGTTTCCAACAAGGCAAGATGTGCTCCTCCTGCCCTAGCACTGGGTAAACCGGAAATCTCCCTTGCACAATTCCAGCCCTAGAGAAGACAACAGCAGCCCTGCCCCAACGGTTGTGTTTTCTCTCACTCCCTGCAGCAGAAGAGTTTCTCACTCCTGGAACTGGAGAGCTAAAACAGTTGCATGCCAGATTTACCTGCCTGTCCCTGGGAGGAGGCAAGCCCCAAAATGAAATTCTGAAATCTAGTTATGCTGGATGATAAATCAAGATGAAAAGATGACGACAGACTCTCACAGGCAGCTTTGAGCAGACAAGAGGCAGTTTAGGATCCTGCAGGTACACACAAAGCTCCTGCTCTCATTCTCCTCTACCTGGGACAGCAGGCCCAAGGCAGAGTCACACTATGCTATTTCAAGTCACCTACAGTTGCCACATCAAGTGTGCAACAGTGTTCCTTCACCACAAGGACCCTGGCAAAGTCAGACATGGGTTCACAAAAAAAAGTCTTGATCTGTTCCTCTACATGCAGGACAGAGAAACATCTTCAGATCCCATGACCAACAGCACCCAGAGCCACAAAGCGAGGTGGACAGCGATGCTACCATGGATCGTTAGTTGGTTACACGAAAACTTTGTTTTAACCCTCATTTTATGCAAGCACTTAAAAAGCAATCAAGGGTTTTGCTTGTCCTGATTTTTCAACAGTGTCAGACCCACTCTAAACCCACACACCACAGAGAGGCTTTGCAGTCAACGTGGCACAGAAGACACTTTAACTCATCTCATGTTCTCTCTTCTAGAGGTTTGAACACCCTTTTTACTGAAGGATGTAAGTGAAGGTGGGGGGGATGGGGGGGAAGGGGGCATGCCATAAAGGAAAAGTTGTGATGAATCTTGTCACCACTGCTCAGTTGCCTCCCCTGCAGACCCGTCCTCTCACTCTTTGCCTCTTCTCAGGCAAAGCAGACCTTGCAGACAGCTACTGCTGCCTGTCCTGCTCAACTCGGGAGATGTTGATTCAGAGATAGGGCAGCTCTGCTATGGTTCTTGCAGGTGGAAGAAGGATGAATATGGATAAGCACACATCCAAACAAGAGCACTTTGGGAAATATGGGAGTCTGGGGATATTAAAAAATACATTTTTGTGAGCTTTGATAGAAGCATAACAGAGCTGCAGAGAAGCAGTGAAGATAATTTAGCCATTCTAAGTTTAAGGATTGTTTTGCAGAGTCAGAGCAAACACCTTTGTAAATAAAAATGCTCTTGTACATGAGATTCATCTCTCTGCAAAAAGGCTATTGCAGGGAGAGGAAAAAAAAAAAAAGTAAGTCCAAGGCTGTTTTTCCCCATTATGGTATGTTCCTGGAAGAAGACCTGATGCTCAGCATGAGTTTCTGGTTTAACCCTCCCTTGCATCCCTGGCAAGATGCTATCTTTTTGAGATGTTTCACTTTGTGCCCCCCATATAACTCTCTACTGGCATATGGCAAATGATGCTGAACTGAGCCATGCTGGGAAACAGGGAAGAGAGAGATGCTCTGTCCTGTAACTCAGAAAGAGATGGCTTAGCAAGGGGAAAGTAAGCTCAGAAGGGAGGGTTTGCAGAACTGTGACGTTGGACAACTTCCCGGTGATCCCATGAGGAAGGGCCAGAGACAGATGTTGTCCCCCAGGTTCAACAGTGAACTTCTACCTTCAAAACATTGGTCCCAGTTAAAACAAGGATGGTTTTACTGGCTCTGGAAAGCATAGGGGTAGACAGCCACAAACCAGGATAAGTAAAAGATTTACTGGGGAAAAAAAACCCACAAGCAAACAACATAAAACAGAGCAACAGTTAGCTGCCAACCACCCATATGTTGAGAGTCAGAAAGGTAATGACAGAGGAAGAACGACCTTGCACACCCGTTCACCACAGCTTGAGTCACATCTTTTCCAACTCTGTCCCTACTCTCATTCCTCCTTCCATGAGGAAAGCCCAGTGAGAGCATCACTGTACCTGCCTGCCATCCCTTCTGGGGATCCAGAGAGGCAGTGGTGTGCAGCCACACCACCCTGCTATCGGCGGAGCAGCCCATGCCTGGCTGCTCCCCTACCCCCACCCATTTGTTTAAGCAGGCGCCGCGTTGCGCTGCTAACACATTTGCGGCAGGGCCATCCGTCACTGCCGGCTGACGGTATGACAGAGCTTTCTTGTCGAAGCGAAGAATCAATATGCCAGGAAATAATGATAATGAATCACCCTTTCACAACGCGTGCCACTTGCCTCCCTTTTCATACATTAGGTGGCATGATGGATTCCAAGAGAAGGACGTTTTCATGAGCTTCCTGAGCCCATTGTCTTTGGAAAGAGGAAGATCTCTGCCCACCTTAACCCTGATCCTGATTCTCCATCAAGCAAAAACACAGCAGACAACTCCTAAACAGAGGAACAGATCTCATTTAGTTTAACATTAGGAAGCTCTTTCAGGAGCAAGAGCATCTGCACTGTACATACTGAACAGCACAGCATCACATCTAGACAGTTCTACCTCCTGCATCCCTACCCAACACTTGTGTTGTCTACTTCACTACTGGTGTCTTTCTAGGATGCTGGTGCTCCCCCTCAGAACCAGCTGCCTTCCATCAGTGTTTTGGGCAAGTTTAAGAGCTCACTGCAACTCTGGAAGTGCCAGGCATTATGGATGCTGTGGCATTTGAAGAATTAAAGCATGGCTGGAGTTCACCATGCTGGCTGGACAAAGTATCTGAAACGAAGACATTGATTCTTAAATTTAAAACTCATTTACCCTGTTTCTCCTGTAGAAGCTATAAGCCTGTCACTTGTTCATGACCTCCAGCTCTCTGTAAACTCCAGAGCAGCAACCGATAAATTTCTTCAACCTCAGAGGAGGCTTCTATATGAAATGACAGTAAAGTAACATGAAAACCAGGTTTGTCTATCAGAGCTGGAGTAGTTCAGGATCACACTGGGCAATGACAGAGCCTAAAACACCATCTCTAGGAAGATGAAGGATTTATGAGTGCAGAGACTGTGGGGAAGCAAGATGGACATGTTCATAGAAGACAGCAGTTCTCTGGAGAGAGATGTCAGACGGAAGGAAATGACTTCCCAGAAGAAAGGTATGAACAAAAGTTGTGGGACATCAGTGTGGCTCCTTCCTCTAATGGAGAGCAGGGTCTTGCAGGGCCAGTGTTACATCCCTGCCCCAAAGCGTAAGGCAGGGTTTACATGGCAGGGGACTGTTGCTCACACAGCAGGGGAAGCATAGCCAGCTGTTGGCCACGTTAAGATCACAGAATTGTGATGCAGCTTACTAGGAAGGCAAGAAAAAGCCTCTCAGGCACTTCCACTCGCCCTGCAATCTCACCCACTCCGCCAGATTGGGCTAGCTCCCGCTGCAACCCTCTCAGACACGTGGCGCTGCCCTGGCCTCAGGCCAGGCAGAGCCCGTTTCATCCACAAAGGGAAACTTTATTAAAGTATTCCCAGAACTTTTTGGCTGTCAAAAGCAGTTCAGCAGTGCTTCTCTGCTGGAAAGGCATCATTTCCTTGCTCTTCATCACTGGGGCAGGGTATGCTACACGATAACCAAGATTTACAAGTAGCCTTTCCTACCGTGGTAGCAACTCCTGCTGTGAAACCAGTTGAGCTGCCCCCTCTCAGCCCACACCAGCAGGTCTCCACAGACATCTGCGCACCAGTAACAGTTCACAAGGAGAAAAATGGCTCTGCACTCTGGTGTTTATCACGGATGCTTTATCCGAACATATGGGAAGGAAAGAGCAGCCAGCGAAGCTTGTTTGCTTCTGGTGGAAAATTACCTGTGTAGTTTATTGTCCTCTCTCCTCCGGTCACCTTTGGCAGAAGCGCCATAAAGCTTCTGCAACTGGGACTTAGCTCTGAGCTCTGCTGTTGACTTGGTCTCTTAGCTGTGACAGTCACTTCTCTCTCCATGTAAGAACTCACTTTTCTGTGAGAAGGGTAGTTGCACACCACACACCCGCTCTTAAAACCTGTGTGGGCACCATCATCTGGTCCCTTTTGCAGGGCTGCATGTGTCCTTACATTTTCAGCCCCCCTTCTCCAGCTCTCAGACCCATCAGTTTGTCTCCTGCTGCCTGGATAAAGTGCTCTTTTCAGGAACATCAACTCCTCAGGCAGGATCTCAGCTGTCCCATCCAGCACCGTATGTCACTCTCCATCTGCATCTGAAGCTAACATGGCTCTTTCACTCACACAGGCAATGCTTCACCCCACTGCGCCCCACAAACAGCACTGAAATGAGCTCCTCAGCCAACAGCTCTGAAAGCAGGCGTGACAGAAGCACAGCCTTTTAACTAACTCTTCATAAATATATTCACTTCTCTTAGTGAATTATTTACCCTGGGCTCTGGCAGCAGCTTTCTCTGCTCCAAAAGGGATGCAAGAACATGAAGTAACTTTGTTGAAGAAGCTTGCCAGAATGAACACACAACAGTGTCCTGATTTACAGTCCAATTCCCTCTTCCTCACCACTCCTGTATGCCCTGCTCTGTGAAAGGAAAGGGGCAGAGATCGAACTGGTACCTCCTTAAGCTGCTTGCTGAAACCTCCAATTTTGAGGCAGAAAAGAGGCCACCTTGAGGACTGTGGATGCTGGCAGACTATCTCTCTGCAGGAGACTGGAAACACGGGACTTCCGATAATTGTCACCCCTCCTAATATCAGCCTCTGCTATAATTCTCAGCCTCTGCAGCTCAAAGGACATAGCAGAGTGACTCCAGGTTTCTGCACTGAACCAACTTCAGCATAGCTGGTTAAGCCTGCTAAGGATGGCAGCGACAGTTACTACAGCAGCTGAAACCTGCTCCCAAAGTGAGATGGTCTGAGACCAGTTCTCTGCAGAGAAGTGCTGAGGAGTCCTGTAAAGAGCAGGATTCTGGTGGAGAGCGCAGAACTATCAGAGGTATTAGTAGAAATGGAAAGTGATCCTCACCAGCATGCTTTAGAAAGCCCTTTCCTAGTTTCTTCCCTAGAAGCCTTCTACCAAGTATCTGGAAGGGGATGGGACAGAGAAAAAAAAAAAAAAAAAAAAGAGCTTAATGCAGTCTTCCAGACTTCCTGGCTATTCTTGTCTGTCATCTTACTGGCCAGGGAAAAGAGCTAAGGGAGAGATTTTATTTCTGAGCATATAAATTGTTAGATCATAGTTTGGGCAGGGTTGGGAATGCTCTGTCTCAAAGGCTGCAGTTACTTAAATAGATGTGGTATGATCTGACTGTGCTACAGGGAGAGAGAATTGAGCCTGCAGCAACCAAACCCAGAAGTTTACTCCTCTATAAAATGTCTCTTTATTAAAATACAATACTTTCTAATAACTGCAATACAGAATCAAGAGCAACACATAGAGAAAATGTCCCACATGGGAGCTGTCTGGGAACATTTGCCAGAGACTATTCAGCAATAATCATGCTACTGATGTCTTCAAAACCAATGGTCCTCACCTACAGAGCTGGGCATCTCAGGCTGTAACAACAGGCTGCAATTAATCGGGTTAGCTGCTTAATACACAATAGCCCGACGTTTGCTGCTGAGCTCCACCAAGCCCTGTCCTTTTGTTATCTTTCCTAATCCGTATTCTTTCCCATGATGCTGCTAGACGGTTATTATCCAATATTATCCAACAATAAAGAGGTAGGGCTGTGCCCCAGCGAGCTGTGTCCTTCCTGCTTTGAGAAAGGCATCTGACTTGCCTGGCTCAGTCCCTTTTGCTGTCCTGTGCCCTCCAAAAGCTCACCCCTATCACCACCCACTTGATCAGGACTGAAGAAAAGAGGGGGAAAAAACCAGCTAGATAGTCAAGTCTCTTTAGGGAGCAATCAATTGCCACCACAGATTTAAACCCTCCAGGAAAAAAAAAGAGCCTGAATTCCAAACAGAAATTCAACAGAATTGAAAATACCAACAGCTCTAATTTATTGATGGCTTAGTTGGTTTAGCCTTCTGCAGGAGACACGCTGTTCTAAGAACCTTGTAAGAAAGAGACCTAGAAGCAGGCTCCAAAACTGGTAAAGGACTCGGGCTAATAACACCTCTGCACTCGCAAGGCTGAGGTGGAAGGCAGCTGAAAGAAAGGAAGGAGTTACAGTTTGGGGAAGGAACCCTCCCTACGCTAAGGGGACAATTCACTTTGCTGACATACTTGTCTGGTCACCCAGTCTGGGCCCTGCCTCTGCTCTTACTGTCTTTGCTCAAGAGCTGGGCAAGCCAGCAAGGTTTTATCCCTAACTCAAATCAAGGCTTCACCTTAAGCACCATCACCAGGGTTTAGAACAAGTGATTTGTCCCAACTAGCCCTTCCTCCAGGGAAGCACAGACGACAGGCGTCCTGTCGCACCCCTTAGGGTGCCTCTGCTCAGTCTCCCAAGGCAGTTTGGGCAGGAGAGGGCTGACAAAGCAGCCTGAGGAGCTTTTACACTTGGGAAAGGGATGAGAACTTGTGTAGGCAAACCTTTACACATACTGAGATCTCTAAGCACAGATAAGGCCAGCAGTTCAAGCACTGACTGCTGCACTGAATTTAACCATTGGCACTCACCCACACGAGGTGGCAATCAATTTTGCAGCCAAGTATATAAGCTGTTACTCTCCAGAAGACTGCCAATAGCTCGATGGCTCTGGAAGCCCTCTCTGCCATCAGCCCCACTCCACCTGGAGGCACAGATCCACTCTCTGTGCTATCAGTCCTGACAGGACCCTTGCCATGCCAGCCTTGTTTCCAGATAAGCTGTGTTCAGCAGACCCAGACAATGACAGCCCATCTGTCTGGGCTCTCTAGCAGTATGGTACTTGGGCTTGCAAGCTCCTCCTTCAACTTTCTTTCTTTTAGAGACTTCAAAGGTCCTTGTCCTGGCTAGTCCCTTACCCTGGGAGGGAAAACACAGCCAGACGAAGGGCTGATCCCTGCCGCATCTCCACATTCTTTGAACTGGCCCATTTTTAATTTCCAGTTCTGATCCCAGTGTTTTAGACTGTATTTTTCAGAGAAAGAATGGAATTTTTCCTGTCCATGAGGTATGAAAAGAGACCACTATAGTCTTTCTTAGCTGATGTGCTGCTTGCGATGAGCATGAGGCTCTGGAAAGAGGCTAGTGACATTTGATTATCACTTAGATCAGGAGAGAGAGGGAAAGCAACTTTCAAAGGCAAGGCTGACACTGCTACAAACACTAGCAGAAATGACCTTCACACACAGCTAGCTCTCCCTGCTGCCAAGAACCATCCTCTCAGCCACTGTCATCTGAATTGCCAGTACACCTGAGGCAGTGCAGCTTTACATCAGCCACTGCTGCTCTGCTCCGAAATCCAGGGACTTTTCAGCAGGCTGGGGGAAAGGGTGTACGATGGGTCCTGCAGTAGGCGTGTTGCAGAGCCTGTACTGACCTCCCAGCTCAAGTAGGCTCGATATTTCAAATCACGATGCAAAGCATGGATCACCTTCCCATCTACACCAGGCCAGAGGACACAGGTAAGCTGAATAAGTCACTGCCCATGTGGGAAGTTTTTACCTAGCAAAACAAACAGGTAGGCTGGCAGCTCCAGTGTTCAGCTCTGCTGCTCAGAGTACTTCGCAGAAGGAGAACCACCTTCAGCACCACATGGCTAAAACCAGCTAAAGGAATATGAAGAAAAGGCACAGGTTATGGCAGGACAGGAGTCCACATCTGGCCATTGACGTTCAAGCATTGGAACAGGCTTGCCCAGGGAAGTGGTGGAGTCACCATCTCTGGAAGTGTTCAAAAAACGTGTGGATGTGGCGCTTCAGGACATGGTTTAGGGGACACAGCACTGGATTAATGGTTAGACTTGATGATCTTGAAGGTCCTTTCCAACCCTAGTGATTCTGTGATTCAGGCAGGACAAGTTCAGGAGATCACAAAACAGCAGCCAAGACCATTCTTTAGGATCTAAGGTCTCTAAGCACCAACAAAAGACCAGCCCATGTTTAACTCACAGACCTGCTTTTGGAGGAGGGAACAGCAGTGATGTGAGGACATGGGAAAAGCCAGCTTGATAAATCTAAGCAGTAAGGGATCCATCCTTATTCTGGAATCTGCAGCAAGAGCTTTTCTCTGTTCCCTGCATCACATGGCTGTTTGATAAATTGTCTTTCCTAATAAATCTATCCCTCATTGTACACATACGGAATCCATTGCTCTAAGTAGCCACTGAGGTGCTGTCAGGGTCATTAAATATCATTATCTGGGGCAGCTGTTCCCCAGCGTGCTGACGCAGGAATCAATCAGGCTAAAGCATGAATTTCCCCTACACTTCTCCAAACACTGCCTTTGTCCCTCTCCATCAAGTGATGAAAAAGAGAAACAGTTCTGCCTTTACGCCAAGGTTTAGCAATCCTCATACTGGAAGGAGCTGGCTAAGGGGAAACCAATGGCAGATCAGGCAGGTATCAGGTTGTCACAGAGACAAGATGAGGTTTGACTGATGTCTTTACCAGAAAGAGGAGGCAGGGCGATTGGAAACAGGCCAGTAAGCTGAGCAGAGATTACTCTTTTTAAAAAAAAAAAACAACAAAAAAAACCCAAAACAAAAACATACCACACACCAGACTTCCTATAATACGCCTTAATTAGATAACCTCTTTCTCTGAAGAACATTGGGGCTTTCAAACCTTTCATGTGCTCAGACAACAAAAGGGAAAACCAGACATTTAGGATTTTCACACCATCTGAGGTCAGGATTCATTAACTCAAGCTGTTCAGCATCTGAGACTTGAGGGCTTAAAATCCAACCTCATTTTCCTGGGTGACGACTGCTTAACCCCATCTCAGATGTTCTCTAGAACAGATGGTCTCTATTCCTCCTCAGTGACTGTCAGCCACTTCCAAACAGGATCACAGGCCTTTGAACTCACAGAAAAGGGATGACACCTAACTGAAGTCAGGTCAAATGTGTGTGTGCAGTGGGAAATAGGCTGCGAATCAGCTTTTCTTCCTATTCCCAGTCAGTGATAGGTATAAACAGAACTAATTCTGTTCTTGAATGGTCTGGACCCATGAACCAGGAGACTGTTAACCTGCAGAAATGCTGCTGGTGCTGTAACACCCTCTCTGTTAGCCCTGATTACCAGTTACTCTGTCTAGGTTACACAAAACAACCGAGGTTTTTTTAAAAAAAAAAAAAGTAGTGATGTCTTATTTCCCTTGAGGGAATTATCTGTCTTCCCAGAAGTTATTGGCAGTAAGACTTTGGAGAGAACTCATGACAGGAGGGCTTCCCAAGGACAACACACATTGGTTTGGGGATTGCCAATGCAGCACATCCTATACTAAAGCGAGGCATTAAGGAAAAAAAAAAAAATACAAACAGATGATAAAATTAAGGGCAGAAAGTCTGACAAGAAGTGTCTTTTGTTCTCAGATCAAAACAAATATTGTTCAAAGTCTGTTGTACACGTGCTGAGAGAATGAGAAACTTATTGCTGAACAGCAACTGGTGGCTATCACAGTTAGCCCCCCACACAAGAGACTCTTACAAATCCTTTCTCCCTCTCACACAAACCAAATTAAAACTTCACGTATCAGCTCACATCTGATTGAGAACAATTTGGTTTGCTTTAATCAGAAATTTTGAGGAAAAGGATTTTTGTTCTAGGACAAAGACTTATCAGGCCTGGAAAATCCTCCTCAAAGAGGTTGTTTTGACAAGCACTCACTTCCAAACAAGAATATCTTGCCAAAAAGATGCATCGGTAGCATGACTCTGGTTCCACCTATGGTAAAGGGGTGGCCAAGACACTGCCAAAACTCACCTATCCATCTCATGAGGGATGTCATGATTTGAAGATACTTGGTCTTCTGCACATTGAAGAAGGTGAAAGGACCTAGGAGGAGAGTGAAGGCTGCCTGGAAGGAAAACAAAAACACACATTAGGTTAAAACCCAGAAATTCTGCTAGTAAGACAAATTTATCAGTAAAGCAAAGCTCACCTTGAAAGTTCACCTCCAGACACGTATGTCTGTCATGGAGCTTGCTTTGTTGCTTGATTTTACAGCTAGGTTGGCTGAGGCACAGGGGGTCAAGCAAGCTGCTTGGTATCAGAGAACATGCCTCAGGCAGAAGTAGAGCACAGGATCCTCTTGGCTCTTGGCTGCTTGCTATCACTCCTACAGCATGCCTTTACTGCAACATTTCAGTTAAAGCTCTCAATGCAGCCTTATGGAACATTAAATATTAAATTGTGGCCTTTCTGTCTGGGTACATGCTCCCTTTAGGTCTGGATAGCAATAGCTGTGACCAGTCTGCTCACATTAACATTGATGGGGGTAGCTTCAGGGTGTCCTAGGCTCTACAGCGACAGTGCCGGGTCTGCCTGCAACTTTCTTCCCCCATGCTTTAAGTTGCTTGTTTTACAGCGGGAAGCTACAGCATGACACTTAAGCTGTTGACCTGGCAGCTGAAAACCTGTGCAAAGTTGGGGGGGCGGAATCCAAGAGGTACTGATAAGAACGAACTTCATTCAGTATGGAAGTTAAAGGTACTGTCAATGAAGATAGATCTTTCTTCATTGCCCTCTTAGATGCATGTTAAGAGACCAGTGTTTCTTAACAAATTAAACTGGGGCATGCTATAGTACCAGTCTGTTGCATCTCTTTCAGCTGGGTTGCAAAATATATCCAAAGCAGCTGTAAATTAGGACTACACAGCTTCCCATGCAAGTTTCTTCTAGCAGTCTCCTAGGGCACACAGGCTGTCAGCCCACACCCAGAGGAGCTATGTCCTGTACAGCACCATCACCCCTGTCCGGGCACTGTCTCTGGTCCTACCTGCTCCAGACAGAAGAGAAAAGGCTTTACTGCTGGAGGCAACCAACCTTGACTGAGGTCTGAACATGAACTGAGAAAAGCTACTCATGACAGGGAGACAAAACGGGTGTTACAGAAGACAGCCCTGTTCATGATCCATGGGATGGCACAGGCTACTGATCTACTAACAGGTCCAAAAGCTGTAAGCAAGCAGTTATCTAGAAAGGCACAGCACGCACAGTACGGATTTGTTGAGCATCCCAAAGGGATTTTTAAAGACAAATACTCAACATTAATATGTACACATTGCTCTTTTCCATGATATCTTAAAGCAGTTCTGAAAAAAGGTGTCACCAGAAGGGAAGTACTAGGACACAAAAGGGCATGCTGCGGAGCCTCAAGGTCTCTGTCGACCCTAGAGTCAGTGACAGAACAGAATCCAAGCTATTTTAAGACTAGTACAACCCCAAGAAACCTTTTTTGAGACAGTTTCAGAGTATCTGCAAGGCATATTGGCGATGCCTTGCATCACAAGTATTCTCAGACAACTAAAGTAAACCCAGAAGGGGACCAGAGGAGAGAACCCTTGGTTGCACACGTCTTGGTTTCACACATCGCTCAGTCAAGACATATTCTGACCTGAGGCCATCATTTACACCAACTCTTGTTTCTTCTGCTTAAGAAAAAAACCCAAACAAACCCCAAACAAAAACAAAAACTGGGACAGAAAGCATGCACAGAATTCAGATTTGTGAAGCAGGATCCTTGGAGGAAAGGCTGAAATCACACAGAATACAACACAGGCATAACTGGCAAGACTAAAAGCTAAAACAGCCTTAACAGTTGAGACACTTTCAGTTTTAACACAGAATAAAATCAGCCAGTTACAAGTCTTTTTTCTACTCTTCTCCTTCTTGTTCCTTTCTTTTAGCAAGGAGCTTAACTCCACTCTTCTGCCACCCTCTCCTGCCTTCTACAGCCTGCCACTCTGCTCTGGGATGGTGCACAAACCCCAAAGGACTAAATAAACTTTAGACAAAAGAGAGATGTAGGTCAAGGACCCAGAGCGAACCAAGTAGACACCAACTCTCTTACTGGAAAGTATTCTCAAGTTGTGACTAATCTTTTTCACCCTCTCCTCCCAACACACACTGCTCAACACAGCCTCCCTTCAAATCATGTTAATAGCTCATGCATCAGAAAGAGCTGAAACAAAAAGAGATGGGCGAAGGATGGTGATAATTAAGGAACAGGTGTCTCTTGCAAATTAGGATGCACAAGAACCAATTGGCAAAACAGCACCTCAAAGCACGGCAAGGATTGACACAAGATCACTGAGCACCGAAGTAGCTGGGTCTGAAACCTAGAATTGTCTTAAGCACTGAGGAAAGACCTGCGGTAAGGTAGATTTGGGGCTCAGTTGCTGAAAAGCATAAAAAGCATCATTAGGTGCTGGAAGAATCTGGGTGTCCTACATGCTTCCTAACATCTGCTAATGAAGCAGAAGGAATTCTTCTGGATGTTACGCTCCTCTTTCTGCAGTTATTCTGCAGTGCTCAAGGCATCTTAACTAAATCCATTGAGTGACTTTCAACCCTCCCCCTCCTCTGTGGGCTTTACTACTCGACTCATGGGGAAGAGATAGAAGTTGTTGTGCCTGAATCGTCAAATTTCCCTCCCAATCTTTAAGATGATCAGTGTTTTAATCATAAAATCATAGAATCTTTGAGTTAGAAGGGACCTTTAAAGGCCATCTAGTCCAACCCCCCTGCAATGAGCAGGGACATCTTCAACTAGAGCAGGTTGCTCAGAGCCCTGTCCAACCTGAGCAACCGTAACAAGATCCTGGAGGTGGTCCAAAGAGCCAAGTGAGAGATGAATTCAAATGCAGCAGCAATGTATTACCTTTTCCACTTGATGCCCATTAGCAAACCAAGATGGATATCCACACTCAATACAAACGACGCTAAGGCCTGGAATGAGATGAGGTTGCCATTCTTTGCAGAGATTTGTGCCAACCACTTTTAGGAAGGGAAGGCACAGCGCATACTAGACTGCTTGAGAGGACAAAGGCAGGGCAGAAGAGGGCATTAAACAGCCAGATTAATATCACTTCAAAGTGAAATTGTGTACAGCTCCACAGGATTCAGCACAGGTCAGGTAAGAGGGGTCAGTTCCTCACCAATAACCAGGACATGATGAGCAAGGACTCAGTCCCTGGATAAGAGCTAATCTCATCATCAACCCTCAGAAGAATCCCACGGCCAGGAAGCCTACTTAAAAACACATCCCCAGAAGGATGAGAAGAAACCAGGATGCTTAGAAGGAGGATGTCTACTTTCTCCACCTCACTGTGCCAGACACCTAAATGCTCTTCCAACCCATTAAGTTAATTAGTTTTATAACTTCTCCCTAAGGAAAAAGTAAGCTCAAATAAGCACCTCAGACATATACCCAAACTTTCCACCTGATGTTTTCCAAGCTCAAGTCTCCCCCAGAGGGATATAATTTACAAAGTGCTTCATTACACATGCTATTCAAACAATCCAAAACCTACATACAAAACTGCATTCAGCCCTGCCAGAAGTCAAATACGCAGAGCTCCAGCACATTAAAAAGCTCTCCCAAGTTTTCCAGTTCACCTCTTGACCTAGCCGACATGTTTTCTGGGAGTTTATCATTCTCTTCCTAAGCTTCAGCAAATTACCCCAAGGCAGAATGAACACAGTGTACTTTGATTAAAGACTTTCGTACTAGTGAAGGGGTTTCCTATTAGGAACAAGCAGGCTTAAGTGGCTGATTCATTGCTTAAACTTGAACCAGGTAAGGGAATCCTCCCTTCGGCTAAGGAGGATCAGATGTATTAAATGCTGTTTATATTCACAGGATGGCAGAGAGAAACCTTTACTGTATTTTTGCACAGGACTAGCTATGGTTCCTTAATTTCTCTCTAAACTCTTCCAGTAAATGGAAAAGGCCAGAGAAGTCACCAGGTTTGCTGCGGAGGGTATGTGGAATCCACACACAACAAATAAATGCCACAGACACAAAATTCTTTACTTTTTCCTTCTTTTCTCATGCTGAAAAACAGCATGAAGATCCAGCACATTAGTGACCAAAAAACAGTGTTGTTCTTGCTTTTACTGACACTTTGAGTCAGAAAATTAGAAGCCAGCGAGTGTAGAGGGAAGAACAGCAGCTTGTCATGCTGAATTACACTCTTCCCTGCAGGCTAGTAGGAGCCATGAGCAGCACACCAGCTTGCTCAACCCCTGGGAGGGTCTTCAGATCCATTCCTCCCACCAAGCCAAGCCGCAACAGTTCAGGCACCAAGGTTTGGGAGCTTCTCTGAGCTGGCAACTCAGCTGGCACCACTTTCCCAGCCTCTGCACCTGTCAGCTCTTAGTATTTCAAAGTGAAAAGCAGGCTGGTCAACTCAAGTCTTCTTGCCACAGGGAAAACTAGCTAGGGCTTACCATTGCCTGGAATATATTTACGTATTTTTGAAAGTATCTTTTATTAAAGCTCTTATGTTAAAACTTGGTTACATAACCTTGTTTATTAGCTTACCTTAAAAAAGCAGAAGTAAGACCAAGCATTAATAGGACATCTGGCTAGTTTTGTCAGCTTAGTTTCAGGCAAGAGGACCACCACGAGAGCTCTCAACCACTAAGTCGTGGCCAGCTATAATGTCAAGAGTCTTTCAGACCATGCAAACATGCTTTAAGCCAGAGGGCTGTATTGACCAAACAGGTTCTTTATTGACCTGAAGGGTCCATCTATCACTCTGAACCAGTACAGTTCAATAGCTTTAATCTGCTTCCCAGCATGCAGCTTTTACAGAAAAAGCCAATATGGCTCAGGGAGCACAATTAGCATCCCAAACAGAGCTGATTCATGTATTACACAGAGTAGTTACAGCATTAAGGCTACTGACTGCATACATTTGCAGGAGGACCATCTGAAAAGGAGCTTCATTCATAACTGTCATCAGAATTTGCTTGTTTTCATGCTCCACAAACTCATCTGGAAGAATTACATCTGTCTTTGGTGCTTGCTGAGTAGTTAATTAAAAACAGTAGCTACTGTTTCTTGTTGATTCAGAGCCTGGAAACTTTCACACAGGTGGAGTAGAAGCAGGGTATTACCTAAGCAAAGTGAGACCATGAAGATTAACCTTGTTAAAAGTAGCAAATATACCAGAAGCAGAGCAAAAAGAGTTTGAGAGGTTTTGAATAAATGCATTTGTGTGGCACAGGGATATCCATACCAATGCCAAGTTAGTAAGTCTCAGATATCAGCGCAAGGATCCCTCAGCTTTAATATGAAGATGGTAAAAAGGTGTTGTAGTCCTCTCTCCTTTAATATCTCCCTTTGGGCTGGGGCCCCTGCCACCCTTCCTTTTCCTTTCCTCCTCCTCCCAGCCTTCTTCACCTTCATTGAGAATGAGAACTCACCCCAAACCAAATCCTTCCTTGGACGCTCTTGCTTCCCCTTGATAGAAGAAGTGCCAACATCTCAGACAAACTTCATTTTAGAATAGCATCAACTCCACCTCTGCAGATATTGATGTTTAGGTTTCACAGCTGTTGAGCAATAGTACCTCTCTCCCGCAAGACAGAATACAGCAAATAACCCTACTCTAATGAGGAGCAAGCTGACATTTAAAAAGAAAGTAAGTTACCAGTTTAACAAAATGGATCGTTCTCCTTGGTAGACTTTGACACCTTGGCTGGAAAGCTGAGAGCCGAGTGCTTTATACAGCACTATGGGTATGCAGCATTCCCATAGCAAAGCAAGATACCGACAGGAAGACTCAAGCTCTACTGAACAAGCACCTCCCAGAGGAAGGTTTGATGCAGTGCTCAGACACAAGGAAAGTCTCCTTGAGCACAGTCAGAGAAAGCAGACATTTCATACACGCTGTCAGGAGTGGCAATTCTGACACCCGTTCTGCTTCTGCAAGACATCCCTGAGCTCAGAGCTATTTCACAACCCAGATGAGCACTAGAAGGGACAGACAAAACAATCCAACAAAACCAGATTGTTTGAGGAGATCAAACAAGATGTTAGGAGAACCAGAGACTGGCTGCTCTGTTTCCACCTCAGGTACACTTCTCTAGAGTGTGTCTAAAGAGACATCTGGGGGGGGGGGGGGGGGGGGGGGGAACCACAAAAAGCAAAACTTGATTTACCAGCATTGACACAGGTCAGAGATTTTATCCCTGGTTGGAAGCCTGAACCAGACCTATCATCTTCAGCTGACTAGTTTCTTATGAATTGGTGCACCTATTCTCACCCTTGGGGAATTTTTAGGGCTGACTTTGGAGAGAAATATTAAATGCAAGGTGCTTTCCCCACTCCTGTTTGGGACTCCTAGATACAGAAAGTGGAGCTTTATAACATTTCAGAGCTACTTGCAGCTCCACCAACACCTACCTGTAGCCTTTGGTAGCTCCTCTGCAACCCACTTCAAGTTGTGGCAACTGCTTATGCTACCCAGCGGCAGACCCCAGCTCATGCCAGGGCTTCGGTGCTTTTCAGCTGAAACACATCAAGCGAAAAGGGTCTCAAGTACGATGCGGTGCACCCTCTGCCATATCTCCTCCCCTTCATTAGGGTGACAAGGCCACGTTTCTCTCCTGTATGAGCTCATATCTCAAGCTAGAGAGCCAGATGGCACATCAGTGAGGGCGGCGATCCAAGCTTTCGTTGGTAAAACTTGACCCCTTGCAGTGGACAGTACAAATATAAATACGTGAAGGGAGTCTGATTGTTCAGGAAGGAGCTTTTTAGAGAGCTGAAAAAAATTAAATAAAGCTGAAGATCCACAGCCTCTCAAGACCAGAGGCAGGGCTGCAGCAGGGGCCATGCCTATAGGCAGCAAGTTATCAGTAGACAAGCAGTTATGAAGCTTTTAAGTTGGTTGAAAACAGATAAACCAGCCACAGAATAAGGATTGCTCAAAGAAGTTGACAGGCAAGAGGGATTTTAACCTCCAGCTCCTCTGTAGAGTCTGGAAGTCACAACGGAGGGAGGATGCAACCGCCAGACATCCCACAAGGAATATTTATAGATAAAGAAACAAGAGCAGTTATGCTTTGAGTACAGCAGGCATCTGCTGCCACAGCAGCTCTGGTAATTAATGTGCCGTTCTTGGGACACCTGGCAGAAGTTTATAGTCATAACTCACACGAAGCATACTGCTGGCACTAAGGAGCCCTCACCCACCTTTCTCCCCAGTACTTTAAGGCAGAGAGGAGCTATCCTCCAAGAACTAAGACCTCAGTGGCTGCCAGGCTGGTTTTTGCCAGCGAAGCAAGTGGCATTTCACCCACCCGCATCCACAGTACCCTTTAAGCTGGCTGCTGCCTCTCACAGTTCCTGCACCACAGCGCTCCCAGCACTTCTTCCAAAATGGAAGACCTTCTGCAAGAAATGGAAAGAATTGCCTGTTTCCCCAAAGCTACTGACTTTAGCGGATGTAAATATGGTCTAGAGATTTTCAAAGGCTCTAGTCCAGCACCAGCTTTTGATTTTGACTGCCCATCCAAAAAACAAGTGTACTTGTCCGCTGATGTCCTTGCAATCTTGCTGGGCATCCAACACACCAAGGACCAGCCGGTAACTGAGAAACCTCTGCATGCAGCTCTGGGAGGTCAAGGCAGAAGCAGCACATGGACACCAAGGCAGTACCAGAGGTGCTGCTCTCTTCTCCCCATCCTGTCGCAGGGCCGCAGTCTGTTTCTGGAGCTGGCCCATCTCTGAGCACCAGGAACTTTCCACTTTGGAAAGAACATCCTGGAAAACCAGTTCTTCCTCCTCCTAAAGTAAGGAAATCCAGGCACAAAAAGTGTTTTCAGAAAGTCATTCGGTGCAAGGATTGCAGTCCCTGGCACACCTGGGGTGTGCAGGATCTCAGCCAGCGGCAAGCTTGCACTCTCTGGGGTAAATACACTTCCATTATCATTTTTCACACGAGAAAGATGGAGGCCAGCAATAACCCCGAGGTGACTGGCATCTAATTTGTCATCACTGGAGTATTTATGGCACAGCCATTTGCAGCATCTTGTAATCACTTTACCGCCTCCTTGACTCCTGGCTCCCCCTTATTCTGCATCTTCTAATTGCATCTGAACAAGCAGGAGGAAACCAGCAAAGTGGATAGATGCAGGAGAGCTGAATGGTTGGTCTGTGATACTTGGAAGGACAGCAGAGGAGCTGCAGAGCCAGGTCTGGCTGTAACACCCTCCCCAGCTCGCTTTGACCTCCCACAGGCTATGAAACAGGAGCCCTCCTCCTTCCTGATGCTGGGTAACCTTGAGGAGCCATGTCCCGCCTCCCCAATTTATTAGCGTGGTACGAGAGATTAATGATTTCCCTCCAACAAAGTGTGAGGGCATAATCATTATAAACAGACACTGCTCAAAATTCCTGCATATTCACAGCCTCTCCTGGCAGGATATTGGCAACTACAACAATATTTATATTGACTACGAAAGCCCCTGGGTTAGACAGCATAAAGTGAGGGAGACATGGACCAGCGTGACATGGACACACAGAGGGCCCTGCAAACATATCAAGCCACAAACTGCCAGGGTTAGGGGGTACTTGGGTTCAGCAAGGATGACTGTTCCTAAAGGCCACTAACCCTGTGTCTGCCACAGCACAAACGCGTCTCTTATTTTTCCTCTTCATTTTTTTCCCCCCCTACAAACTTCTCAGTGATTCTTCAGCTGCCTGGAGGATGTAGTTTCAGGGACAGCATTATCCCGTTTGCTGTGTCAGATAGGAGTTGCCTGAAGGGAAAGGAAATGTCCTACGCTTTGTAACTATTTTGCAGCAGCACAAAAGCAAGATATAGAGCCTTGCTGCCTGGGGCTAGCAAGGAGTCTGCTTGCTCCCAGCCTCCCCTTTGCCTTCCCTGTACAGTGCACACCAAACTGGTGCAACAGGCTTCAGAGATCAGCTCTGCCTGAGAGCATTACACCGACTTCAACTTACAAGATAAATCCCAGCTGCGTTATTTGTATTTATAGTCCTGCTTACAGAAGCATGAGCCACATGTGGGATTTGCTGATGTAGTCCCAAAATCCACATTTTTGGACAAGAGCGTCAGTGATCTCACCCAGACATAAAGCACAGTTTAGGAGGATGTTGAGAAGTTGCAGACATTTAGGAGCATAAAGAGATACCAGTCTGTCCAGAGCTCTTTCCTACACAGCCTCTGGTAATGTTCAGAGCGGCATAACTGCACAGCTCTGCAGCTCTGCTTTCTACCTGCATACTAAGGAATTAATGATAATTTCAGGGGAGGAGAGATCCAGACCGCAGTCTTACTTGATGAAAACATTGATGCGAATCAGGCAGGCAGCAAGGTCAGACCTCTGTTTAAAAACAAAGCTGGTGTTAAAGCACCGAACAAAATACTGGGAAATATGCTGTTGAGAAAAAGACTCTCCCAGGGGAGTGCTTAGCTTACTTAACAGGTCTTCTCCAACTCTGGTTTCTAGGATGCTGTCACTATCACAGCACAAAATAACACTGCACAGGGGAAATGCATTTATTACTTATTTTCTACAAGTGTTACAAAAATGAAAGATCTGTGAGTCTGCTGCAACAGGCTGGTCCAATAAAGATATTTTAAAAGGTCCTTTTTAAACCTTTACAACTTGGTGTAGTGAGCAGGTGAACTCAGATATGGGTTCTGACACCTGCCCTGTTTGGCAGAGATTGGTCTTCAATATCAAGAGAGAACAGTGTCAGCTTTGGTGCCTTGCTGCCCAATCGAGCTCACTCCAAAGGACAGCTTTATTTAGGAAAAGCAGCAGCATGGCCTCTCAGCCTTGCCAGGCTGGCTCTGCTGGGGAGGCCAGGCTGTAGGTTGAGCCCAATAAACACCACTGGCAAGTTCATAACTGCAGGAAGTGCACAAAAGCAAACAGATCCATCTAGAGCCACTTCTTTGCCCAGTTTGTTTAGCTGGCTTGCTTCCAAGGTTCATGCCCATCATCCATCATCACATAAGCCAAACCAAGCACTAAAGTGGGCAGACATTCTTCTACGGGGAAGCCAGGTGCATCTGAGCTCACCAATGGCCTCTGCTCATCACATCACCCACCTTGCTTCTCTTAAAGGCTGGCAGCACCTGCAGTACATCTGGCCAGGCATACAACCAGCAGCACAGCACCCTTCTCTTCCACACAGCCCTTACCAGCCAGCTGGAGGTGGCAGAGGGGAAGGACTGACCCTTTGGAAAAGCTCAGCGTCCAAGTGACAGCATAACCCAAACTCCACTTAAGGGAAAAAAACCACTTCTCACTGTGAACAGACAGCTCTGTGCAGAAAACACATTCCAGTCCCCTAGACTATTGATTTTCCAGTGAAAAGAGACAAGCTAATCCTTTAAAGTTAGTTGCTTCAATCCATGGTCTTGCAGCTGCTTCACTATTGGACCAAAGGCTGACTCTCCTACCCAGCCCTAGCAGCAAGGAGAATTGCCTTCTGGCTGATGTTTCTTTTACTCAAAATGCCATCAGTTACAAGGAAAGCAAATAAAAATAAAATAAAATCACACATCAGAAGCTGAACTCCAGCTCTTAGGTCACCAGTACAAGAAGTTTATATTCCACTCTCACAACACCGCACTCATCTGCCTCTCCTCGTGCCAAGTCAGGAAAAACCTCTTATTTGCAAGGCCAGTTATTATCTGAAGTTCCCCTTGCATTAGGAAACACAAGGGGTGTGGGAAACTCCAAGAGCTAGTTTATCTGTCACAGGCATATGACAAGTGAGCAATCGAAAGAATTTATTGACAAGCCCAAAGCAGAAAAATGGACCAGGATGAAGGAGGCAGGATTTATGCCATATTAACAAGGCTGTGTGCCAATTTCAACCTTATTAGTTTCACAATAAAAAAAGCTGAGAATTGCCTTCCCATCCCACATCCAGACACCATTTATTTTAGACGAGCTTGGCTCCCATCCTTCTTCAACCACTTCAGAGCAAAGCAGCAACTTAACTGACCTTACTTTTTGGAAGCTGACTAGATGAGAGGCTTGAGAAGACTCCAATCAGCCCCTGAGACCGGGCTGTTAGCCAAGTAAAACTGTATTTCAGAGGCACCTGTAACAAACAGTTAGGGCTGTTGATATTTATGCTTAATGCAGTACTAATTCCTCTCCTGTAACAGCAGTGGCTCAAAAGTCAGGTGCCTGTACATATGGAAATGGCATAACACTCCGGACCCTTGAGAGGCTTTTTCCTATTTTGAGGGCTTTCAGAACTGCATCTATGCACGGAAGTAGCAGCTGCCTTTTTTGCACATTTGTTTCTATTTCTATATCAGTATCATATTAACACACATCAGAGCATTTGTGGTAAGGAATATAATGCAGTATCTTTGGCAAGAAGTTCTTACCATGAATAACTTCTTATAGGATATGCAGGGTGACATGCTAACAGTGTCCCAGTCCTGCTGCATTCTTACTGTAAGCTGGGGTAACCTGGAACATAACAATGCTACAGTTTAAGCAATTTATTTAACAAGATGATGGCTTCACACCAGAAGGGTAAACTTCCATCAACTTTACTTCCTTTCCCCTGGCTCACCCTGGTCACGCAAGGCAAGCACTCCAAAGCTTTTTGATTGATGTGCTGTGAAAGCAGCCCTCTCTGCTCCAGACACCTGCCACTGAAGCAGCTACCTTCCCCACCGCTGGTTCTCAAGGTCTCTAGACACTGAGACCTGTAAGAATAAATATCCAGGAGACAGCAGCTGTGACCCATTTATTACCGGATGCTGCTGCAGGGCACAGCTGAGGAAGGCAGAGCAGAGGAAAAGCACTTGCTGCAAACGGAACAAGCGGGGCAAACCCAGGTGTCCTTGGAAGAAGCACTCTGCTTGCAGCATTGCTCCAGCTCTGTTTCTCCAGCTCCCAGTGGGCAAGAGACAGCTTAGATCAAGCGTGGATGTTCAAGTACTGCCATGAGGGCTCCCCTCACATTGCTGCTGGGAGGTAAAAAAATAAAACAAGAAACCCACAAAGAAAGCCCACAGAGGCCAGAAAGCAGCCATGGACAGAGGGGCCACAAGAGACTCATGCACTGAACAAGCTGCTAAAACTGCCCTAGTACAGGCAAATGCACTTGGAAAGATCCATTTTGACAAAACAAATCCGTTTACCCGGAACAGGGGGTGCGCACACACGTGCGGCACAGTCAGGAAG
Source organism: Phaethon lepturus (assembly GCF_000687285.1). Lineage (NCBI taxonomy): Eukaryota > Metazoa > Chordata > Aves > Phaethontiformes > Phaethontidae > Phaethon > Phaethon lepturus. The sequence continues at coordinate 28,926 of NW_010523161.1, forward strand.
GAGAAATGCCGAGGAGGGAAGCAGAGCACGTACACTAGCAGCACAAAGCACAGCGCTCCAGCCTACAGCTGAAGAGGGCCGGGAAGGCAGCACCACGCCGAGGCAGACGGGATCTACATCAACACTTATCAGTTCAGCCTTCACATTTGCCGATTAAGTTCTGCTGGCACTGAGCAACTGTATGTGTCCTCAGACTACCTCCTGGCCCCCCTGCACAGCCTCCTACGGCTCCAGCCCAGCCCTGCTCTGGTCACTGGGTATTCTGATCAGAGCGTCAGGCTGGGGTGACATTGTCCCCTCCTGAAGAGGGACGGTAAGCGCCTGCAAGCCCACTCATTTTATTCACTGCACAAGCACGTTTCCAACTGGGATAATCTCCATTAAACCATCTGCGCTCCCATCTTTGCTCGGCCTGCACCCGCTGGGCTGCCTGCAATACTGCAGCATCTGTGAACCGGCAAAAGCGGATGCTGCGTCCCTTTCCCAATCAGCTAAAAAACCAACAGAGACTCAGACAGAACAGATGCACCTGGTAGCTTTGACGTGCTACTGAGCCAGGCTACCAGGAGTACCTGTGCCAGTGCCTTTTTCAAAGGCGTAAGGCTCCCCCTGAGAATTGAAGCCATTTCCTTTCCATCATGGGAAGACACCGTGCCCCAAACTGCCAGAAGAGGAGGGCTGAGAGGGGAGTAGAGGTTTTAGCTACAACGGCTGCCCTGGTGCAGAAGACAAGCGCTGTTTGCCAGGTCATGAATGCATTTTGGATCAGACACACTGAATGGCTGCTGATCCCCAGGATTTAATCTCTTCTTTATCTCAGTATCTGCTTTCTAGAAACAGGGACTATCATGTCACATTCCTACATCACTGGAACAGAAAGACACGAAAGTGTTATGATGAGAGATCTGAAACTTAAATCCGCTGATCCTTCCCTGCAGCCTACACAGAAGACGTCCAGCTGACCTTACAGAAAGCATGATAGAGCGACTGCACTGAAGTGTGAATTCAGCGCTGAGGGAACTTGACCCTGTCCTTAGCATTGCCATCGAGACAGCCAAGGGACTTGGGAGTCACTTCAGCTGCCGAGGACGTGACAGCGTGGTGACGGATCTGAAGCGAAGATAGAAAACCATCGATCTGCTTTAACTGTAATCAGTGCTTGCCTTCAACAAGGTTGCTGGGCCATCTAACACATGCCTGCCTTCCAGCTGATTTGCCCTGCATGGTCTTGCCCTCACTGGCATGGAACAGCACAGCAAGGCTCACCTTTTAAACCTCCCAGGACTCCTATGGTCCCAAAGAGGAGGCAAATATTAGCAGCAAGTGGTGGGACAGGAGCAAAAGTCTATTTCAGTATTTACTGCACTTGTCTTCACTTATTTGCTTTGCAAGCCTTTATTTTCCAAGGCAATTTACAAACAAGAAGCAAGATAACCATTTGTTCAGACAAAGGTTAATAGGGGTCTAGTGGTCTCTGAAGACTCCGCAGTCACACTTAAGTGTGAAATTTTGGAGTAGCAATAAAGATGCTCCACAGACAAGCAAGTCTCAAGAGAAGAATTTGATCTGTCTAAATATTCTCATTATGTACATAGTTTTCAGCTTCCACTCACAGTGATCAGAGCAGAGACAGCTTCCAGAGGCCTTTTTGGACAATAAACCATGAAATAGGATTTTTACATCAGCCATTATTCCCCTCTCCACCCCTAGCTTGAAGAGTCAATGTTTGAAATGTTTTTTGTTGAAAAAAAGACATAGCATTGGGAGAGAGAGTCGACAGGAGGAAGGCAGCACAGATCTTTGGCAGACTGGTGGTACTTGGCACAAGAGAGCTCCCTTTGGCACTGTTTTCCCAGAAAAACTCAAATAGATTGTTCCTCCTGGTAGTCCAAAAAAGGCTTTCTGTGGGGTCATGCATAGAGTAAGAAATAAAATGCTACAACCAGACACCTGCTTTACTGGAACAGTCAAGACATTCCAGTTACATCCACCCATCTTGCTTCTAAAAGTCACTTAAACCTAAATACAATACTAAGATGAGGTGAGAAAACTAGAGGCAGGCACCTAGGACAAAAGGGCTGATCCAAAAACTCAGCTGCTTTCTTTTGGGATCGCAGTGTCCATCTGTCCCCTTGCCACAGGGGAACTTAGCCTGCAAAAAGAGACCTTGTTTGTCCACTGAAACATGGAACCTGACTTATTCCAACAAGCAAGGATTCAGAAAGAAAAAAGTCAAGAAAACAGAGCAAGTTTTCTATGGGTATGATCCCCTGGGACCAAAGGAATAGCTATGCTCTTGATGCATCTCACCCCTCCTCACTTTCATGTTGCCTTTTCCCCTTCAGACAGGCAGGTTTCAACTTTTCTTGCATGTTCAAGACTCCACTTCTATACACAAGAAGCTTGGAAAAAATTTGTAGAGGTAGTTACAGTGTTTTACTATTAAATTTTTTGTTTGAAGTCAAGCAACTTCCTATCCCTGCCCTCCATTCCCCACATTTCAAAGTTTAAGAGCTCTAACTACTAGTCACTAATTGTCCACATTGCAAACAGGACAAATATTTGGGGGGGGGAAATATTAACCAGCACAGTCACTTCAGAGGCACTCCAAACCTGAGGACCATGTCAGTACTGTGGTCTTAATGTTTTACAAATTATTACATCTCTTATCCCTCTCTAGGGAAGCCATCATCTTTGTTTTCCAGAGAATAAAACCACACAGGTTAAGCAGGGAGTGAGACCAGCAGAGCTGAAGGTAGAACAAGTCCCACTTTACTCCCATACTCATTGAGTAAGAAGCATTAGAGACCTGAACAGAAAACCACAACTTGGAGGCAATATTGATACCCCCCCCGTCTCCTGAAAATAGCGATTGTGGGAACCGCCCCCCTCCAGTAACCCATCACAGTTATGTATGTCAGTATGTTCTCTGACGAACAATCTCTCCCTACTTCTAAGGGGCAGGAGAGAAAAAGCACTGAAAACCTCATCTCAATTACTGAGCAGGGAAGGATTAACCACTGCCGAAGACTTTGCAGATATTTATTCTCCAAATCCACAAGAGGAGACAAGCAGAGGGAAAAGCTCCTCTGAGAGTTATGTACACAGACAGCAAGTCTAATGCTTACACAGTCTTAATTTTTTTAATTTTTCAAGTCCTAACAACAATTATCTTCATGAATTATAGACATAATATCTGGGAGATGCAAGCCATAATTAATGCATGTCTGCCTTTTCTGACTAGCTCCTTCTGCTGGGTCAGGGAGAGTTATTGAAATTCAGGAAGGAAATCTTCAATCTTCTGCAAGTTTTAAAGAAACAGACCAAGACACAATTTAATAAAGCAATAGTATTTCTTTTAAATAATTCACTAGGCTTTGACATTCACTAATATTTCTGAGGCCCAGCTCTTACTTTTGCAATCATGCTGGAACAAGTGCATTCAGAGATGTGATCCACTGCATGTTCAAAATGTACTAACCGCAAAATTGCTTCAAATATTTGTTACCCCTGGATTTCTTTGCACACACATGGCCACCTTCACTCTTTTTTCTTAAAATTCTCACTGACACCCTTAACAGAATCCACATTATGCAGCACTTGCATAACTCCCTCTTCTCATTTTGCCCTACTGATATGTCTCCAGGTACGAGTGCTCAAATCCCCCACAAGCTCAAAGGGAAGTAGTGTTTATCATCCTTTGAGAAAAACCTTGGTTTCACAGCAGAACCACAGTAATAGATGCAATAGACAATCCTAAACTAGACAGAAAGCTATTACTAAAGCAGCATATAGCACTGGATGCTCTTTAAGTGGGCCGTTTCCATCACCTCTCAAAAAGCAGATTCTCCTGCAGCATAAACAATTTTATTCACATAAAGAATGCACTCAAGAGAGCTTAATATACTCCAGTATATTGACAATTACCTGAAAGCAGCAATTACTTGCCAGCCACTGAAAAAAACCCCACCCTTTGGCATGGACATATCACCTGCTTAAGCAATATAAAACTACACAAGAAGGACAGAACTCTACTGAAACTCAAAATCAGAAGGATCATTCTGATAGCCACCAAATTAAAACACAGCCATGTCACCAAGAATAGAGAGGGGGTATTTGGCCAAAAAGGTCACACTGAACCAAAAGCTTCACATCCCTGTTGTTCACTTGAACCACATTATCTCTACAGGAAAAAAATCCCTATCCACTAGAAGCAAAGTTTAAAAGGAAATAATGGTCATCCCAGTTTCAGAAACTCACCAGATACAGTCTGTAAGCATCAATCCTTCGAATTGGCCCCCAGCACTTATCCGTATCGTTATACTTTGTGCCATCTCCAACACTGCAAGAATGGTTGCCAGTGGCACTGCTGGGAAAGGAGGGAGAAACAAAAGACAGTAATTAACTCCTAGCAGATGTCCCGCTCTCTCCTGCATTCAAGAAAGAAGAGTGATCAGAGATCTGAAGTGTCCATTCCTCCTCTCCCTCCCTGAACACCCATCCTCCTTATATTTTCTGGACTGTGTAACAGAGCAAGTCACTGAGTACCATACATTTAATTTGCAGTTATTTACAAGTTTGGTCATTAAGCTAGCAAGTTTAGGTCATACGTGGATCACCATTTCCAAGTCATGAGTCCAAATCCAGCCCAGCCCAGGTTTGATCAAACCAATCTCTTTCATTATCTGTTTCTTTGAGAAAGGAACTGGTCTCAGTCCAGAGCTAAGTCCATGTAACGTCACCACTCGCTGGTCACAGGCTTGGTAGGCATCACACCTCTCAGCTCTTACCCGAAGAGACAGAGAAGCTAAAATATTACAGAGCATTGCAATCAAAGTATCGAGCAACAAGTCCCCTGTCTGCAAGTGCCAAAGCTGGAAATACTTCACACCTCAGCATTCATCTGAAACCAGGTCAGCTACTTTCCAGGCAGGCAGCTGGCACTCGGGTGGGGAATATAAAACAACTTCATCTTCCCACCCACAAGTGATGAGCTGTCCTTGAGTCATTTCTCCACTGCGTTCTTCAGAAAGTAGAGCTGATCCTAGTCAGACTTATCACCCCATCAAATCCAAAAGCCTGCTGTCTGTTAGCACGCAACCCCACAGCAGTAAGCACACTTACCAGGTTACTTGCATGAGAGAGACTGGTACAGCTGCTGCGTAGATTGCCAGGTCTCCATAGAGGTAGATAATTATGCAGAAATAGAAGAGGTTTACACCCACTACAGGAAAAGGAAATATTGTACAGAAACAAGAGAGTACACAGGGACTCTTGAACCCTGCACTTCAAATACACAAACTTTTTTCAAGGTCTTAAAAAAAAAAAATCATGATTTGTCTCCATATTTTACTTCTTTCTGCAGCAAACTCCACCCAAGGGTCACAGCAGCAGCTTAGGGAACTTAGCCACAGCACAGGAACTGACGAGACATGAGGTGCCTCAGAGCTCAACTCTGCCTCCTTCAATACCTGGCCCTGACAGGTATGGGCCCTCTAGTTCAAGGCCATCCTCCAGTCGCTGGTCAAGACCAACAGATCTCACATAAGTCATCTGCCAGATGAAGCTGTCAACTTGGAATACCCACAGACAAGCATCTAGCCAATGCTCACAGGCTTGGTGTGAGCACAGCTTGACAGCGAAATAAAGAGAGAAGATGCTTTTAGGCTCTGCCGATTCCAAACCCTCTGCTTGAAAACCTGCAGGACCTTTGCCTTAGGGATTTGGCCCCACAGAGCTCAGGTTCCACAGGGTTGAAACAGAACTGCTTTGGGACGTTCTTTACTATCTGCAACTTGAGCCAAGGTTCAAACCTGCAAAGCTTTAAAACTCTGTTTCTGCAGGCCTCTTACCCTACTGCCACAGTGTATGCTGTTCCTGTCCCATACTGTTTTCCTGGGTGATTTTTCCATCCGTCCATGTGTGCCCCTACCTTTTTTAAAGCTTGCCCTGCCTTCACCTATGAGGTTAAAGAAAGCCTTACACAAGTTAATCAGGTGCACAGAACAGCCTTACTGGGGCACAAGACGACACTGCTGTGGAGGACTAATATCTGCAGGAATAAAGAAATGCTTGATGAGAGTCCAGGATTCTTTCCTTCCAAGCAAGTTGGTATAAATCTCACCAAGGAAAAACAAACTGGAACATATTTTAGTTCAGAGACAGGTGAGCTACAAAAAAACCCAAACCAACTACCAAGCTTCAGATTTGTTTCATTTAAGAAGTTGACATTGAAGGAAAACAGCTCAAGGAACCTGCCCATACTTTCAAGTTGCGATGCCACCTGATGCTTAATCCTAATACAGCTTGAACAAAACAATTCATCTCTCCAAGCTTCAGGTATGACATGCATGCATGCGGACTAATATTTCTACAGTGTTTGGATGCCCCAAGGCTTTACCATGTTTCTCCACCATACTACTCCTGGATGTCAGGAAACATTAATAAGCATTCTCCTTCTTCTAAATAATTTTTTCAATATGATGACCCTACTTAACATAAAACATTCCTAAAAAAAGGAATTGAGAAAGCAGCACGAAAACTTCCCCACTTCTGTGAAGTGGCACACTAAGCCTGTACTCAGGAAATGTTCCTGGTTTGTCTAAACAGACAAATGGAGATCTTACAGAAATTGTCAGATCATTTAATATAGTTTCCCCCTCGTTGTCTTCCTCTGTGAAAGATTTAAGATGGCTTCACAGTTAACGAGTCTGTGCATTGTTCTGAAGATGGCAACAAACTACCTAACAGTTTTCTCCAGTTTCCCATCAAAAAGGGTTGAAGGTTATAACAAACACCTGACATAGAACAGAAGCTGCAATACACACTAAGCACAGAACTACAGACTCAGATATAGATTCCATTTTGGGATCCGCTACTGATCTCAGGCTCAGGTCACCCCCTCCTCCCCCCAAAATCAGGCCAACAGGACCAGCTACGCCACAGCAGCACACAGTGCTGACTTCTTTGTGGGAAGTCCAGGTGACACTTGTCTCCCAAACTCATCCTCCTGAAGGCAGGAAGACTTTAACATCAGTTCTTTTATAAACCACTGCTGACCCTCCCTGATCAATACTTTCATTACTGGACAAAAAATGGGAAATCAATGACTTCCTGTGAGGAAACAGCATGATAGATGTGCCTAGAATCGGTTATTGCAATAAATGACTGCTCAGTCCCAGAAGAAAGCACCCAACATTGTAAATTAAAAAAATCAGTTCTTCAGAGTCAGCTCTTTTGAAAGAGCACACAGGCCCTTCACAGCCTAAATCTAAGTCAGCTCCTTTAAGAAAGCAGACAGTCTGAAATTGAGATTTATCCCCAGCTTACTGCCCAGGACTGCAGATTCAACTCCTGTCAGATTGTTGAAAATAAAAATCAGTCAAGAGAAAGGAGCGGAGAACTCGCTAGAAATCAGAGGCTTTGAGGTCTATTGCAAAGCTTTCACCAGCCTTCCCTCTGAAAGCTGTAGAGCCCCAGACACCTTGGGCTTGGACCCATGCTTTGTATATTGTGAGCAAAAACCCACCCAGACATTTACTTGCTGTGAAACCGCAGAGGTTGGTGCTTGCAGCCGGGACTCCCCAAGAGTGGGCCAGTTTCTCAGCACTAGGCAGTACAACTGGTCACTGGGCAACTGCCCTCACTGAAGGCCTTTCTGTGCAAGCGTCAGAAGGAACCACCTCAGCAAGGATCTGCAGAGGGAGGTACTTGTCTGTTCTCTGCAACTTCTCAGCAGAGCGGAGGGTGTCTCTGAATCAGGACTCAACAACAGTATAGGGATGGAGCCTCATTGCTGAGCACAGAGGAAGGGAACGCAGCAAATGAGTTCAGCTGCCCCAGACTCTTCGCTGTGTGTACCTCATCCCACCTGCAAGTCAGAAGGTGTTTCAAGCTATGGTCTGCAGCCTTTCCAGCTGCCTTCCTGCAGAGATTCATCCCTTTGCACTGGGCTGACTATGTCCCGGGGAAGATCCCTAACACAGAAATCAGATAACTCTGGCTAAAGCAACATTAAGAATAGGGATTAATATTTAGAGTACTAAGCAGTTTCTGTAACTTTGCCAGGAAGCCTACAGCAGTGCCTGAGGGGAGAGAGGACATGTATTTCCAGCACCCTCTACTGGCTGAGCAGCAGCCAGCATCAAGGCAGAGAGGTCTAGAAGGCAACAACCAGCCCCTGGCTGGCTTTGGGGGGTCATTATCATCTCACCCTGTGAGGCACATGCAGAGCAGGGGCCTTCTGGAACTTGTTTATGGGACCACTCTGCCCCCCGTGATCCCCCAGACCTCCTGCAGCTGAGCAGGCCTCTACAGCTGAATCCTCAGCAATATTGCTAAGCCCTGTTATATGGTGCTTCCTCTCAAAGCACTTCCCAACTATTACTCCCCGGAGGATGATTGAGAGACAGGGAAGCGTTCAGTGTTTTACAGATGGCAAAGCACACAAGGAAGAAAATCTGCCTAAAGTCAGGGCAACCCAGTGCTACAGGCAAGGCTAGGAACAAGATGTTTTTGAGTCTCCAGCCCTCACTCAAGTCACCTATCCTCTGACTAGAAAAGTGGCAGCCTGATCCAAGATGGATTATTTTGATAGTCCTAAATGATTTAAATCTACAGAGGCCCAGAAGAGGCATGCAGGGAAATCAAAAAGTTTTTTTCAATTGGACTTTAAAATCAGCAATAATATAGTTCAAAGAATCTTCACTCCTTAAACCCAGCTGTCCTTCAGAGGCAATAGTCTTACACTGGCATAAAGCTGATGCACTGTAGTGGAAAAAAAACAGCCCATCGCCTCTTTGTAAGATGGCCAGTGAACAAGCGAAAATGTCACTTTCCACAAGAAATGGGGCCTGACAGGCTCAAAACTGCACTGCCATGGTGTCTGATGATTTTCTGGCTCTGCACAGCATTTCAAGTGTACTGTTCTACAAGTTTCAGAATACCTAACATTGTAGTTTGCATTTCTATCACATGCAGCAATGGATACGGCTTTATTGCAGTACAGTTACAAGTTTGTTCCCTGGCATACAACAGACATTTAAAAGCAAAAAGACAAGGCAGCTGCCTATCATATGCCCACGAGGGACCCTTCCAGCAGTTCATGTCCCAGCAGCTCTCTTGGTGATCCCCCTAGACAGATACAATTCTCAGAAGCTCTCCCCAGAAGTCTCTCCCCTTCAGACTGATACTTACGGGGTTCAGGGAAGCCTGAATATCTTATTCTCAAATGCTGTAACTAAGATGGAACTAGCAAACACGACAGCTGGGCTCTACTGCTTTAGACAGTGGGGATCACAGAGGATAGATGCAGTTCAGAGTTAGGTTAAGGGCAGTCAGAAAAGGTACTGACTTACACTTAAGTGTCTCAAGAAACCTGCAGTTGGCTAGTTCTGCTACCACCACAGCACCCTCCCTTCATGCAGGTTCTGGCTCACCAGGCCCACAAATATTCTGCTTTGCAGAGACACCACACAGCAGGGCGAATACAGTCCACAGAGAGAAGGAATGACACTTTTGGGTGGAATCATCACAAACTCAGGATGCAAACCCACACCAAGAAGCACGCAAACTTAAGCAAAAGCCATATACACAATATGCAGGAGGACCTGAAGGGACTTTTGAAAATGTGAATCACTTACCTTTATTGAAGAACATGGAAGCCATCTGGCCCATTTCCACCCGCTCAGTGATTTCAAAGATATTGGGTGAGCTACGTCTCTCTGCAAGTTGAAAACAAGAAGTATTTCAACCAGTCCCTCCAATAAACCCAGAGGCCAGACTATCTGAAGACACTCAGGAAGCTCTAGCAAGAGTTTGAAGGACAGTATGTACGACTCCCCAACTGCAGAGTCACTGTCCAATTACTCTGCTAAAGTTTGTTTAAAAGCGTTTTCAAAGTAAGGTGTTCTCATCTTAGTGACCTAGAAGGAAAAGATCTTTATCAAGACTGCAGAAGGTGAACTGAATTCTCAATGAGTCTTATCTCACAAGTGCTAAGGACTTTGGGGTGCAAGCACGTGGAATTAAGGGTGAAATGGACAGCAGAGTCCTGCTCCACTTGCTGGAGCCCACTGGGACACTGTCTGCAGAGTACAGCCCTCGGATCCAGTGAAAGCGTGAAATGGCTACTTACGAACTGACAGGATAGGTCGTGTCTCTGCTCGCTCGTAGCCATCTTGGAGGAGAACATCACTGTCAGATACTCCAGAGGAAGAATCCTCATCTTCATCATCCTCCTGAAAAAAAAAGACCAGACCACTCCTGAGATGTTTGCTACCCACAATACAGGCTGTGGAACCACCAGTGTCATGGTCTCACTCACAGAAACTCAAAGGAAGATCCCAAACAGGGATGGGCAGGGCATGCAAGCAAAGGCAATACCAAGGAGCTCTTGGCCCAGGTTTGGGAAGCTGTGGAGAGCAGAAGACGGCACTAGCAGAGCAGGCTGAAGTGAGTGACAGGCTCTGCTCTCCTAGCCTAGGTCATGCACACAGCACCAGTGTCCGATTCATGCAGTGATATGTGGCACAAGGAGGTTAGAAACTTCCGGCAGATCTGCAGGATTGCAGAACTGGTAGAAAACAAAAATCCAAACACATACAGTCTTAGCTAGTCAGAGCAAATAGGTCTAAGTCCAACCCACTAACATACAGGCAGGGATCTAAATCAGTGCCAACAATTATGCCTTGCACTGATCCAGAAAAACACACTAAAGCCAGGATCCAAAAAGCCACAGGTAAGTTTTACAGCAAGGATGCACTTCAGGACTGTCCACGCCCTGGGATACAGCCCAAGTGACAGCAAGGACATTCCAGCCTGCCCCAGTTAAATGACCTGAGATCAGCAAGGATTTATAGACCTCAGCACACACCAAATGGCACCAATATATTGGCTGCCACCCCTCCACATTCACTGAGCAGCGCTTCTGGGCAAGGAGAGCACAATCTATAAGAAATGTGAACAGCACAAGAGATTTTTCAAAGCAGGAGCAGAAAATCCTGTCTTTAATGAGCAGCCCCACAGGGAACTAACAGACATATTTTATATGGCAAAGTTAAGTACAGTAGAAATTTATTCCTTTAGAGTTACTAATGAGGCAAGGCAAAGATGCAGAGGAATCTCAGGCAAGTCCTACAGGATAAAAGAACAAGAGAAAATGGAAAATTAAACCTCACACAAACCTTGCGTTTTTCCATTCTCTTCCATCGGAGCTGGGCATTTGCAGCAGCCATGGCTTCCACCACAAAGGTTGTAGTCATATAGCTAGAGAGAGAAATTCAACTTATATCAATAATAGTCAAGAACTGTCACTGAAGGGAGATGGAGAATTATTTCCATCTGTTTGTAGGAGCAAACAAATCAAAACAACCCTTTCACCAGCTCCTCACACACACACTGTGTTCTTGGTACAGTGTTTCATCCCAGTTTGCTGCTCCTTTCTGTTCTTGAGGTTAAGGTCATCAAGCAGACCACAAAATGCAGTAAAATATAACACGCCTTGAGATATAAGACAACACTTTAGATATCTGCAAGGCACATTCCTAGTGTTTCTATGGGTTGAAGGCAAGAGGACTTCCCCTTTGTAGAAAGCAAGCTTCCTCCTTCTTTTTAGGGCCTAGGACACAAACACAGTACCATTCTGAAGCTTATCTATTAGGGCCTGTGGCAAAGGTACTATAGTCCCTTAAAGGATCTTACAAATGGCATCAGAAGCAAAGCAACAATACGAGACCAAGGAGCAGATCACACGTGCATGCAAATACACTTTGCTGGAGGCCAGGGGAAAAGCTGTCCAGGGAGACAGCAAGAGCCACTGATGGAAGGAATATCATTTCAGCTAAAAACAGTTCTATAATAAAAAAACCCGAACAATACCCAAACTCAAATCAATCTTATTTAACGTTTTAAAGCGGTTTCTCATTGATTCAGGAACCAGACTCACTTATCAAGCTCAAATGAGAGATTAGTTTTGCAAGAATAAAAGAAAGCAGCCCTGTCCTGAGGCCCATGTAGCAAATTCTGCTCAGACTCTTCTTGTACTGAATGGTCCCCAGCGGGCATGATAAAGTCACAAGCACCAGAACAAAAGCAACAGGACAATGCAGGCCTCAAGGCATGTAGTACTTTGAGCTGTGTCTTCTCAGTTTAATCCACTGCACTTCTGGTACACAGGTTTGGAGGTTCATGCTCTTCTGATGACCTTGAAGGACTGTCTGCCGGTGCTGAGCTTCATACACTGAATTTACACTTTTAAACTAATGTATCTAAAAGGAATTGCTTCCGAAGCTCCCAGTTACTGGTACTCGCACAGTTTACATTTTATCATGCCTTTCCAGCATACAGCTTTGAGGTGGGGAACTTCAAAGCACTACTAGAGTCAGTACTGTTCATACAGTACCTCTATAGCAGCACCTAGCAGATCTGAAAAGCACTCCCTCCAAATCAAAGGCACATTCAGGCTGACAGAGCTGGTTACTGACAAGAAAGGAACTTCTAAATTCCATTCTTACAAACAGCAGGAAGGGATTTTGTTTTGTTTTATTTTATTTTAAAACCAAGCAAGAAGCATGTACAGATTCACAGCCTGTCAGAAGATGGCAATTCTATTAATAACTACTTAGACATCAGTGCTGTATCAACAGCCTTCAGCTCCACCTGCTGCTCCAGCAGGGAGACATCTGGGCAGAAGCTTATGGCAAGCCAGCGTGGAAATCATGAGACCAGCTCCAAGGTCTTGAGCAGCAAAAGTGTGGCGGGGAATAAGACGAGCCCGGCTATACAGTAATTTGTTTTCCTGACACTCTTGCAGCTGCCCAGAGCATTGTCAGAAGCCAAGAGAAAGCTAACACAACAGGTCTGTATTACATCTGCAAGTCACAAAGCAGAGAAATGACCCCGTGTCACCTGTGACCTGGTTGGTGTTTGGGGAACTGATCTGTGACAGAGGCGATCACAGGATGTATCCCACAGCAAGGACAGTGTCGAAAAAGGAAGCTGGGAGAAAGGTCCCAGAAGACTCTGGACTGGAGAAAAAGTCTTTCCCATCAGTCAAGAAATGGGATGTAGCACCATACTGCAGGCAGTCAGAAAATGCATGCCTCCAAAGAAGGTCAACAGGCAACACAAATGCAGAGACCAATGCTGAAGGAGCAGAGGGGCAGGATCACTCAGAAAAGCAGCAAAAGTCTTAGCACTGTCCTTACAGCCCCACCCAACTGAACCCCCCAAACCCTTCAAGACACACTCACATCCTACCTCATAAATCCCAGGAACATTAGGAGAACAAGGCTGACGAGCCACCCTGCTGTTGCAAAGGCCTTTGGCATGGTTAGGGCTCCTGTCCCGACAATGAGGTTGAACATGTAAACCAGACCAACCTGCAATCATCCACATAATCCAGGGTGAGAGTTTGCAGCTGTGCCAGAGACCATTCAAGGCACCTCACATACATAATGATTTAAATGGAGAGAGCAATCTTTGAGCAAGCACAGTGGGAACAAGCCCACACCAGAAATAAATATAGGAGGGGACTGATAACCAAAGAGAACAGAGTGTCAGCACATTTCTGGAGAAACTGATATTCCTCTCCATTTTTCTAATTATTTTAAATTTTTTTTTTCTTTCTAACTTCTAAAGTTAGAAAGCATGTGAGCTTTTTGTTTGTGTGTTTGTTTTCAAATCCACTGCCTTCTACTAGAAAGGCCTACACTGTGGGTTGGGGTCTCTCCTTGTTTTCTGAGTTGAAATTAAGTAGTTATGACTACATACATAAGTTACCTTTCGGAATCTCTTTATTCTTTGTCAAGCAGGAAATATCCAAGCAGAATTCTAATTCAAAGCCACAGTTCTAATTCAAAGCCTCTGGAACAGAAGAGGAGCAGCTGAGCGCATTCTGAAGATGGGATTTTACTTCTGGAAGCAAAAGGATTTTGTCCTCTCTATCAATGAGGTTTTTTCTGCCCAGGGGCAAAAGATAACCATGCACCTGGACAGGAGCCCCCCAGACTACAAATTTACCTGAACTCGAGATCAAAAATTGCCCTAAAGTTGTTTTTTGGTTTTTTTAATACAGGCCAGAGTGTCTCTAGAGGAGAAACAGTAAAGAACTGTGTCTGAGTACACTTTTCTGGGTGTGGAGCAATTAATATCAGGCAGACTATTCCACAGAGACCCTGTGAGCACTCCTGCCCTTCATTCATCAACATAAGCACAGCAAATTAATCTTTTGACAAGT
>NW_010523161.1:43185-43431 GCF_000687285.1 Phaethon lepturus
TTTTTTAAGATGGTACCCAGAAAAAGGGGGGGGGGGGGGGGTGGAAATCAGCCATTCAGCCATTGCAGCTTGCAGGAAAGTTCTTTTCATTCAGCTGGCAGAGCTGTCATTGCCCAAGCACAACTCAAGCACCCAGGGCCATGACTTACTCTTCAGTGAAGGAGTCTTGAAAAAACACCTCAGGTGATTTTCCTTGACTTTGGTCAAGAATGGTGCCTGTGTGTTCAGTTGGGCTAGGCATCTTCA
>NW_010523161.1:43467-45609 GCF_000687285.1 Phaethon lepturus
GAGAGAGTCATAGCCATTGAGATTAGACTCTAAGAAATTCATGCAACCCTAACATAACAACATAAGAGCAGGTGACACTAATCCTTTAGGGTCCAGATGTCCCAGTTACTGTCTCATTCTCCATTTTCTCAGTTTGACCTACTTCTGCAGCCTAATATCCAGTTCTTCTAAATTCAGTTGTTCACACAGGGATGAAAGTTTTAAAGCATTTGAAAGCCAACACACTGGTTCTGTATTTAATGAGTTCACTTAAGGAAAAAAAAATGTTTGCAAAGTGTTGTTTTTAAGAGCTGACACTATATGAACACTTGTGGCTATGAAAACCAGTATTTCCAGTAACATAGGAAAGCAGTAATTGGCTCTGCAGTTTCACAGGACACCACATTACAAGGAAGAAACATCTTGATTACGGATTTTAAGTGAAGTGTTTTAAAACAAATTACCACAACCACAAATAAGTAAACTAAGAAATTCAGGGGAAAACATTATATAAAGCAAAAAAAGAGAAGCAAAGTGGGATAGTTTCAATGTCACAATTCCCCCTGTTTATTCTAGCTTCACATGACAATTTGGGTTAATGAAAACATTAACAAAATATAAGGAAAGTGGGTAGAAGGACACAAGAGCTGATATGGGACGTGAAGCTCTTTTTAATACTTTTAGAACTATACCTTAAGCAGACATCGTCCCTTTACATTATACGAAGTGATCCGTAATGTAAAAAAAACCTCAACTACAAGTACTAAGCATTTTGAAGTACCCTTTGACGTCCATCATCTCTTGAAACACTGAGGTTATGTCCATGGGGAAGTAGGAAATAAAAACACAACCTTGAGAGAAGAGGACTTTGAAAAGACTCATGAGCAAAACCACCAACTTACATAGGGAGAGTAAAGCTCTCCCGTATCAGTAATGCCACCAGCCATGTTGAAGATGGTGGGGAGGCTTGGAGCAAAGTCAGGAGGGTGTTTTCAGGAGGGTGGTTTCAACTTCTATTGCCTTTAACCTAGGGAAACATCATAAAGTTGCATTAGCTTTGTGAGAATGAGGAGGAACTCACGAGTCAGCTTTTGCACATCAGTCTTCTGATACTGGAACAGAAGAGGACTTCAGCCGGACCTTGTACTTCAGACAGATATACCCCACTCACCAGCACCACTGGGTTCAATACTCTACAAAAAGTTCTCATACCTGTTAAACTAGTTTAAAAGTAACCAAAAGGCCTTGCCCTTTCACAGCATGTGATGACCAAGCTTCACCTTCCCCAAACAGCCAGAGGGGCCATTTTAGACACTAAAACCTCAAGAGGAAGAATGCCTGCCTTGAGGATGATGTCATACCGCTGCTTCTCACACAGCTACTACTCTTAGAAAGCACGTGCCTTCTGAAGATCAAAGCAGTAAAAAAAACAGCCTACAGTCTCTCCTCATAATCTCGAGTACAGAAATAAATAGACAAATGAAAATACTGAACCTATGAAACCCTCCCCAAGATGTTTTGTTACACATACCAAGGTTTCCAAAGCAGAAGTGTTTGGGGAACTTCACATTGTCTTAGAAAACTACGGGGGGAAGGGAGAACCCAAGCCTTCTGAAAGGTTTCAGAGTCAATAAATAATTAGCCATAGTTGAATTGTTTAAGAGCTTTATCAAATTCCTTATACTTCTACATATGCTCCTACTTAGCCATACCATCTGGGACAAATCATCAGCACAAACTTCACAAGCTAAGACCACTACGAAAAAAACCCTAGCAGTTCATAAGCTTACACACACAGGCTGGATGACAGAAATCCATCGGGCAGCACGGCTCACTGTGGCCATAACTAGACCAGCCCTCAGAAGAAGAGGCCAAACACGGCAGATCTCGACTCAAGTCACTGGACCCAAGCTCAACAAAACCAGGGAAAGCGGCAAGACCACAGCCACGCCGACAGACACAGGCCGAGGAAAGCGCGGTCCCGGAGGACACCCACCCCAGCCCGGCAGGGGCCCCATCCCAGGGCTCAGAGCCTACCAAGGCCCCCGGCCCTGCCACCTCCCGGGTCCCCCCGGGACTGTCCCCCAGCTGGCAGTGCTGCTCGCCCAACCTGCCCTCCCGGGGGAAACTCCCCCCACCACGCAGAAGCCCCCTACAACCGCG
>NW_010523162.1:0-7794 GCF_000687285.1 Phaethon lepturus
ATTCCCCGTCCCCCTGCGCTGCTTGGGGGGAAGTAGAGAACTCATGAGTAAATTTGAGCCTAGGAAGAAGGTAAGGGTTGGGGGGGGAAGGTGTTTTAGGATTCAGTTTTATTTTCTCATTACCCTACGCTGGTATTGATTGGTAATAAATTAATTTCCCCAAGTTGAGTCTGTTTTGCCATGACAATTGCTAAGTGATCCCTCCCTGTCCTTATCCCGACCCATGAGCCTTTCGCTACATCCTCTCTCCCCTGCCCCGCTGAGGGCGGCAGTGATGGAGCAGCTTTGGTGGGCACCTGGTGTCCAGACAGGGTCAGCCCACTAAAATAACAAACCCTCCAGCAACAGCCATTTTAAACTTATGTGCACCAAATCATTTATTCGATCAATAAAGGTGCCTCTCATCCCATTCCTTCACAGAGCTAAAGCCTTTCACAACATAAATACTGGTTTGGCTGAAATCCTTAGTTTCCCACCTCAAACAATACCTCTGTCCAACCTGTTACTATCATCTCTTAATTCACCTATAGCACTCTCAAGCAACAGCAGCTCATAGCACTAAAAGTGCAATCATTAATAGAAGTTACTTTCTGAAGTACAAATTACACGATACCTGAATTGGAAACTGTCATTTAACACTTATGTGAGTTATCTATAAGTAAAAAAAATGGGTCTTTTAAAGTAGCATCTTGCTTAAACCAGCTTTTACTGAGGTAAGGGATCAACCAGTCTGCAAGCAATTAAGTTATATTGACAGCTTTTAACTGTTTTGTAACTCCTTAGAAATCCAGCTATTCTAAGTTAGTGGGTATGATTAGTTTGAGATGTTGCAGCTGGAGCCTTTCACTCCCAAATATATCGGTGATGACCCACATACAGCACCAATCCCTTCTTTGTGCCAACGCTGCCCAGCTGTGGTCCCTAATATTTAGTCTGTGGCACTTTAAAACCTTGTAATAACTCTGAATGACCAAACTTGCCCTTACTAAGCTAATGCTACAGTTTTAATCGCGGTCTTCTTTTGGTGCATCCAATAAGTCTAATGCATTACCATTTATAAGTAAGTATCTATTAGTAAATCCATTCCCAGTTATTTAAGCATCTTCCAAATTAATGCCAATGTTCAAAACAAAAATACAGCAATGCTGGGAAAAAAAAATAAATAATATTTTCTCATCTTGAAGCACACAATATTCACTCAGAAAAAACCCTACCCTGATCAAAAACACAGCTCCACCCCCAAACCACAGGCTTCATAGTATCTGGCAAGGATGTTTAAAAACATAAACATACAAAATCTGCAGTGCTTCTAGTTTAAAGTTCAGCAAAGTAAAAAGCAATTACCACCACAACTGTTTTGTTTTTTTAACACAGCCGCATGTAAACATTTCATCAGTCTGGGTAAGTCAGAGTTCACTTGTATTCACTCTTAATTTCAATTAGTAAGGCATATAAATTTCCCTTATTTGCCAACTACACCATATAAATAGCCAGACCTAAAGCCCTTTAAATTGCACTATACATTGGTTGTCTGCTAGAATGGAGAAGGTTTGCAGATCATACCACAAACGTTCTCTCAAATGCCACACGGGGAAAAAGTATAAGCAGATAGTAACAGAATCAGACGCACAGCGATGCCAGGCCCAGTGGGACTAGGACACATGCAGGTTGATAAGAGAATGGTATCACAACACAGCAGAAACAAGGGCACCTAATAATTTTGGTACTGATTACTATTTTGCTCATTTCAAGTCATTAAGACTCCTGCAATATTAGCATCTTGCTCATCACTTGCTTACCCTTTGCACACTGCAGCCTGCCCGTACCCAAACACAACCCAGAATATGTCATTTTTCACAAAGGAGATAGTTTTTTCATGCTTCCCTCCCCCTGACCTGCCTGACCTCGTATTATAAATACCATATTGCAAGTGGAAGGAAATCATCTCTCTTGGCCAGAAACATGCTGTGTATGTCCCACAGCAATGCTACTCAGCATTCTGTTCAGCCTGAACTCTATTTTCTTGCCTCAGTTTCCCCTGAACATCACTCTTATTTTCTGTTTCATGTGAACTGGTACTAATTTTGTGACTTGCCTACTTCAGGCTCTTTGTTATGAATTTCTATTAGGACAGCAATCAATCACAAGAATCTCTCTAATGAGGGGCTAGTCTTGCTCTTTATGACAAAGGTTGAAGTGAAATAATTTAAGTGTATCTTTTAGTTTCATCTAATGATAGCTTAATTTTCAGGAACTTAAGTGATACCAGACCTCATAAAAATTGGTATTGTATGTTTAAGTTGGACCATTAGATCACAAACCATTATTATAAAAATATGGTCTCTTAACAGTGGCAATTTCTAGTTACAACAAAGTTTAAAATCTGTTCAATAACTTCAAAGCACAGGGTTCCCAACCAAATACAAATGAGAATAATTTCAAACATTTCTGAATTGCAGCAATCTTTGAATAGAGAATACTTAAAATGATTAAAACAGTAAATGACAGGCAACTTATTCAACTGACACTACAGGAGGAATTTTTATATAACCAGAATGTAATTACAAGTTGGAATTGAGTCAACATACTCTAAGTCAACGCCTCCCTCAATCAATAAAAAAAGTCATCACAAGATGATTCAATACTGCAAAAAGACACATGCAGAATAACCTTTTTATCTATTTAAAATTAGTGTGACAACAACCATTAACATCTTAAAATCTTCTTGCATTGATTTATCTTACTTATTTGGGTGATCTTTTCTTACACAAGCAAGCCCACTGAAAACAATCATACTGTTTTGCATCAGGAAGACAGTACAAAACCAGCTTTCATGCTTGTATGTGCCAGTATTATTGCTGTAATGCATGAGTGATTATGAAATTATTTAACTGCTCTCTTTCCAGAGCCCTGGTTATTTCTGTCAGATTATAAAGTACAGAGCTGGCTGATTGTGAAATACCTTTAATCATTTGGCCATCTTCAAATGTAATATTCTACCAATGTCATATTTTCATGTTAATCTTTTATTTGCAGTGATTAATTTACTAAACTGGACAAAAGGAAAATGTGATTTTACAGTTCACAAATAATTAAAGCATTAAAACAGGTTCCTAAAATATGAGAGACATAGACATTAGAAATAAAAGTAAGAACTTCTGCATTGAAAACTTACTATGGAGGTACTATTTACCTTTTAGCATCTTTTTCCCCTACGTGCATTTTTCAGTTTCAGTTTAGAAATCGTCAATATGATTTTGGGTAACATGTAAGATTGAGTACGATCATTCGCAATCTATTATAATTTCTTCCTAAAGTATTAAAATCTTACTGCAATTAAACACTATTGGAAGCATTAAAATCACGACTCAATTACATGTGCCATTCAAAACATATTATGAAAGCTGTATTTCTGATTAATTCACTGCTGACAGGATCATTACTAGAACATTTCTAAATTCTAAAAATGTAACTCTTACATTCCGTTCAGCTACTGGTCCTAGAGAAATGTTTCATTAAACATATTTATAACCTTAATCCCAAGAGGTTTTTCAGATGCTAACTAATACTGCAATGAATAAACATGAATACCTAAAACATAATGTATAGTTCTATACAGCATGAAACTAAGGACAACTATCATCACATGATGAAATTATTTTGATACAGGATGAACTACACAGAGTAATCATTGTTTATCAGTAACAGAAAGAGTTGGAAAATTAAATGTCTGAACCAGTAAGGCATGCGGTGCCAATGACAGGATCTGAGAAATACTAAGTTCCCCAATAAGTTATTGTGAATTTAGTGCACAGCACCATACAATCAGGTTAAATTTGTTTGCTTCTTACTATGTGCAAAGCAAGCAAGTCTCAGTTTTACTGTGGGTCTTACTGCATTTGAGGATTGCTGGTGTTTTCCAAAGATAACCTAAACAATTATGAGTAAAAAGGGAATATCAAAATGATTATTAGAAGAAAAAAAGCCACCACATGACTGGAGAAGTTTTAAATGCGTATTACCAACAACAACAACTACTACAAAAAGAAACAAACAAAAAAACCCACCACAAAAAAAAAAGTTTTAAATGCATATTAGAATACAAATAAAGATTTTTCACATGCCCCCTCACTGACACCTTCATATGCATTTTTTGTTATTATCAAGCTAATGGCAAGATTAGGGGCCTAAAACAATACAAAAGAGAATCCAAGACAAAGCCCACTGGCTATAAGCAGATCACCAAGACAACGATCAAACCAATATAATTATTAAACTTACTGTCACTTTTGCTGCCACCTTCCTTCCTTCCAAATTCCTCAAACACACACAGGGAACAAGAATCACTCTAGCAGCAACATCCTGCTCCTAACAAGCTTGCTCCCCCAGGTCACATGAAGTCCCAATTCATTCATCACCACATTCCTGAGATGCAGGTGCTCCATCCTGTGACCAGCACGCACTCAATCACCTACAGATGGACAACAATTGGGCATCAAGAAAAGAAGAGCAGGAAAGGGATTATGCACAGGTTACCAAGTCTGAGGGATCACTGGGAAAGCAAGCATCACAGTCCAGACTACTTTGTTGGTGAGTCTACTCCCACAGTATGTTCTGACATATGTCCACCTGGGCATATGAAGGAGAAGGTGGTGGCTGGGAATCACCAGCTTGGATTTACCAAGGTTAAATCATGCCTGACCAATATGATTGCCCTCTGTCATAAAATGATGGCATTTGTGGATGAGAGGAAATCAGTGGTATCACCTACCTTGATTTCAACAAGGCTCAACAATGTCTCCCAAAGTATCTTTGCACCTAACCTGATCTAAGTTACAGTCTAGATGGGTAGACTGCTGAATGATAAAAAACCCCTACCTCTATTATCAGGCTCGAACAGCAGCTGTCACTGGTTCACAATCTGCCCATAACCTAGTTACAAGTGGATAGGTATGGGGCCCTATCCTGCTTAGTATCTTTAACAGCGACCTGGCAGTACATATAGAACATTAAGTCTGCAAACACCACCAAACTTAGGGGTGCAGCTGATACACTGGAGGGCAGGGTTGCTGTTCAGAGTGACCTAGATAGGGCTGACAGAAACATCATGAGAGCACAATCTGAAGACTAACTTACTGGTGAGCAGCTCTGCTGAAAATGACCTTGGGGTCCTGGACAGCAGTAGGTGAGACATGAATCAACAGCCCACGTGGCAGCAAGGAGACCTAACAGCATCCTGAGCTTCGGCAGCAGAAGCACAGCCAGTGGACTGAGGGAAGCAATTGTTCTGCTTCATGCACAATCCATTACTCTGGCATCTGGACTATTGGCTCTAATTTTGGATCCCCACTATGAAGCATCTGTCAACTGGAGCAAGTTCAGTGAAAGGTCACAAAGACAGTTGGCGGCTGGAGCACACGTCCTGTAAGGAGAGGCTGAAGACACATATGTTAAGCACAGCATGCATGTTTAGGCACAATGCATGCAGGAAGGCAAGAGAAACGTCAGGCATACTCAAAGCATACTGTACAAATGATCTATGTACGTGCAGTAAATTGAGTGCCTTCACTATTCTCTGAATTGTACGTGCTTACGCAGATCAAAAGAACTGCATATGCATGTATTTAGTCATGCGACTGACAAGGGCCCCACAGAAGATCTCCTCCAAAAGCCTCTACAAAGCCACTTGATTCACTGAGCCCGGAGAACTGAACCACCTTAGCTGCAATTAATCCAAAATTCACTTACTAGCACTGCAGCTGGCGGGGGTGGGGGGGGACAGTATTTATAAAGAAGAGACTACAGGTAAAGCATATACTTCATGGCTGCTACAACAGTCCCTAACAGTAGAATAGAAACAGCATTTAAAAATTCTGAATATGATGCTACTCAGCATTGTATCAAATGGCTGCATTAAGCGAAGGAGCAGCATGCTTCTGTTGTTGCTATATGCTGATTGTGGTAGGTGTATTTTACCCTTCTCACTAAGGCCTAATAGTTGGACAAAATGTTACTCAGAGATGAAATGTACAAACCATTTACAATAAAAGGCCAATTAGAAGTAACAAAAAGTATTTTGCAACCTTTCTCAGGCTTTACAGGGGCACACAGAATTATTACTTGTGGCTATAATTCCAGCCTTTAGCTGGAAGCAAATTTCTTCCTGCCGTGCTTTCATTAATAAAGAAGGCTGTGGCATTCAGGAGTTAGAATTAAAAAAGTAAAAATGAAAAAAAAAACCTCCAACAAAACAAACCCCAACACAAAAAAACACACCAATAACCACACCACATACAAAGTTTTTTACCACAGGAGGAGGAGAACAGAAATGCTTCGCAACCCACTCTGCAAGTCAGCCAAAATTTAAGATGAACTTTTCAACATCAACAGTCCTGCATTCAGTTGAAGAGCACCTATTAAAATTCCCATTAAAACAACAACAACTTTTCCCTGTGAACCTATTAGGGGTTCTTTCCCATTTGACAAGAGTTACCTTTCTGAAAAACAAAAACAAAGCCAAATTATTGCCTACCCTCCAGGTGAACAGTGCTGAGTCAGACTATGCTGATGAAAGCTGTGCAGAAGCTTATACTTATCTCTTTTCCATAAGCAAGTCAGGACGAAGTAATAGTACAGATGAAAGATTATGAAAAAAACAAGCTAGAGTTTCTATTTGTAGAAACTACACACTTTGGCGAGTAACAAGTCCCTCGATACAGTAACTTCCACCATTTGGGGAAAAGAGTCTAAGGGTAAAAGGCCCAACAAGAGCCAAAATAAAAGATAATTATAAATTGTTTTCCTCTAAGTCAGCCCAAATGACTTGAGCATGTGTATTCAGCTAAAAAACAACCATGAATAAAACATCACTGTGCTGTTTCTTCCTACTTTCACGAAAATAAAAAGAGAGTTAACATCAAGTCTGACTTAAGAAATGTGAAAAGGTTCTGCCCACCTTCATTACCACCAATTTTGCTGATGTTCGAAGCACTCCAGGCAACCATTTCACCAACAGCACACCATCCTCTTTTGGTCAGCCTTTCAGCCTTGTGGTTTTTTCCCTTTGAACTAAGCAATGTAGAGATGAAAATGTCTGCAATCAAATTGCTGAGTGTTTTCCAGTTTTACCATTTCACTAAAGAGCCAAACTAAAATGGGATCACTGTGTAACCTGACAGAGCCTTTTAGTATTTTGGGGGATTACGGTTTTTGCTCCTACTTTAGCACCCTAAAATGGTGTGAGCTGTCAAAATACTAAAAATGCAACACAGTAAGGGTCAAGAAGTTCCCTATTATAATGATTGTATTATTCTTTCTGGATAAAGCTTTGAGGGACATGTCAATCTCCAAATTTACTGTTTTGTAGTGTTTCATCAGTATTTTATCCCATACCACTGATCTGCTCCAGCGCGGGCTGCCCACGGGGTCACGGCCTCCTTCGGGCATCCCCCTGCTGCGGCGTGGGGCCCTCCCCGGGTGCGGGTGGAGATCTGCTCCCCCGTGGAGCTCCATGGCTGCCGGGGCACAGCCGGCCTCACCAGGCTCTTCCCCAGGGGCTGCCGGGGACCCTCTGCTCCGGCGCCTGGAGCCCCTCCTGCCCCTCCTGCTGCCCTGGCCGGGGGGGCTGCAGGGATGTTCCTCCCCCCGTATCCTCACTCCTCTCTTCTCCGGCTGCAGTTGCTGTTGTGCAGGGGTTTTTCCCCCTTCATAAATACATCACCCCAGAGACGCTGCCACTGTCACTGATGGGCTCGGCCTTGGCCAGCAGCGGGTCCGTCTCGGAGCCGGGCGGGG
>NW_010523162.1:7810-14746 GCF_000687285.1 Phaethon lepturus
CAGCTTCTCACAGAAGCCACCCCTGCAGCCCCCCACCACCCCCCTGCTACCAAAACCTTGCCATGCAAACCCAATACAGCTAGCTGTTCAGATGATATTCCAACACTACTTTTGATCCAAAGAATTAACAAGATTTGACAAGAGAGTTTAACTAAGGACTGATTTTTTTAGAATCAGAAGAGGGACGCTGACATCTGGGAAATTACAGTGACGGAGAAAGATAAGTGAAAAGCGTTACAATACATTACATAACACCATAAAGCAATGTTTTGCTATTAACCATGAGATGTTGCGGACTTAACTGCAATCCCAGAAGCTAACGGGCTTCTTCTGAGATGAGCTGAGAGCCTCAGTTACTCAAGGAATTTGTCATGAACTCCAGGAACACTTCCTGGAGTGGGTACTGTGGGAAGTCAACAGAAGTTCTGAAGATATATATTATTAAATGTACTAGTCAGAAGAAATTGGCTGTGGGCTAGGCGTGTGCTGATGACACTCAGGTTTATGCACAGATTTTAAGGCCAGAGGACAGTAACAGCTGCCACTGGGACCTGCAGAATTGCTGCATTTAAAAAAAAAAAGTCTAGGCTGCATCTTCATCAAGACACTAACCCAGCCTATACAAAGGCTGAGAAATGGGTGAGATGTGGTCAGTTGTAGTGGACAAGTGGAACTGATACTGTTAGGTCGACGAGGAAGAAAATTTGAGAAGACAGCAAAGACCGTCTCTATCACTGAATGCACTCAACCAGCATTACCAACCTGAAGCCACTCTACCTTACTTCAGTACATCTATCTGAAATCTACCAAGGAAAACTCTGAACATGAAGGTAGAGGACAACTGTCCTTAGTGCTCAGAGGCCTTCATTACATTGGAAACTATGATTTTACCATGAGTTTTACCAGCAAAACACCTTATGTCCCAGGATGAGCCTACCTCAGGGTTGGCTTTTTACCACCATACCAGACTTTGGCAATACCACGCCCAGGAAGGGGTGACAGTAGATCCCTAGACACAACAGAAGCAGCAGCTATACGCTGTCCTTTGAAAAACCCTTGGATACCCAGAATATGTTATTGCCTTCTAATCTGCACACTATCATGGTCCAATTTATAACTGAAAAAAAATTGGCAGGGCACTGACTACAGTCAAAAAAAACTACAAAGGAGCTGTATTTCAGGGCTTTTTGATGTACTACCATTGAGGTAACAGGCTGCTGTTGCACGAGTCCTGGATCAAACCTAATCCATTGCAAATAACTCTTATTTTTCATGGTCTTGCATGTGTATTCACAGGACCACAATCAAGAGAACCGACTCAAAAATGCAGCCAGGTGTGATGAACATGTCAATATCTTTGATAACAATGTTCCCTCTCCTGTATTCTTGAAAAAACTCTTTCAGAAATTCAAGGATTAAAAGCAAACATTAAGACCAGGTACAAAGGTTGTAAACAATACATAAACTTGCTCCAGAACAGGTTTGTATGTGTCTGTTAGTAGTGATCTCTCATGCTGCCAAGCCTCTTTGTTCAAGTGTCTGAATTTCAAAGATAGCTATAACTTGTCCAACTGCATTGTTTTACCTGAATTTTGTGACTTCTATGCAAGAAGTAGGCTAAGAACAAATATATTTTCACTTGTGATCCAAAGACTTCAACTCTTCAGCAGAAGCCATAGATAATGCACCAGGTAAGCATATAAAAATACACTACATGTCTGAATCAATTTTAAGAATATATCTTGGCGTGTATTTGCTTTGATTTTCCTTTCCCTCTCACTTTCAAATCATAATAGTTAGACACTAGATTCCCTCAGTTCTTAATTTCAGCAATCTGGAAAGAATTGAACTTAAACATTCCCAAAAGTTTGAGACAATAAATATTAAGAATTGCAATTACATACTAAGAAATTTTGCAAGTGTTGGAACAAAATACAAAAAAGTAAGATTTAAAAACCATCTTTCCTTCCAATGTGCAAAACAAACCTAGTACAGCTGATACATTGATAAAAAACTGTTGAAATGTAAAAAAAAAAAAATTAGGATAAAAATCACTGTTGTACCTTCAGTCACTGTGTTAAAAAAAAAGAAAAAAGAAGAGAAACTCTGATTTCATCAATCTTTGCAGATTTATTACTTCACTTCTTTCTCCCCTTTGAAAGACCTTAGTAAAGCCGGAGGGGGGGGGAACTGAGGGGAGTGGAATCAATGTGAAGCAAAGATTTAGAAAACTAACTTCCCTACTGAGTTATTTCAAAATCACTTCAGGACAGAAGAAAAAAATGGCCTGGAAATTTCCATGTTATTTCTTGTTTTTCTCTCACTTGCCCTTTGCGTGGGCTTTCCTGGGATATGTCCAAGATTTACAGCTATTCCAAGCAACAGAGCTGGGATTTCACAGTTACTGCAACTGATGCAAGAAGCCTCATAGGAATGATTCCACTTTATATTAACCAGAATTGTCCAGTTATTTTTAACTGAGCATTTTAAGAGGCATAAAGCTTTTTTTTCTGAATATGAGAAACCCAGAACGTTAAAATCCAATTACTGTTGTCAGGAACTGTTTTAAGTACCTGCTGTTTAGAAATTCTTTAGCCACAAGAAATTGTTCATAATAGATTCTGAATCCTAAAGAAAATAGTAGGAAGTTGTATGTCAGTCTCTACAGAAAAGTTAACCCAGGATAATCAACCTTTTACAGAAGACTGCAAATCTCTCAACTAAGAAGATGAGGTGTAGAAAATTGAGATGAGTGACTGATATCTCCCAGACATCCAGGAAATTTCTTTTTTAAAAAAAACCCCAAAGCCAAACTCTGAAAACAGCTGGAAAAGCAAGAAAACATGAGTACAATTTGTTCTTCAGAAAAGTTAAGGAAATGGCTAATCATCTACATAACTAACAACAAAATTATTTACTACTGTACCCAAAAGCCCACGTAACACAAGGATTCAACCAGGATTACAGTTAATATTTGAATGGTCATCAGATAGTAGGAAAGACATGAAAATAACCTGAGAAACACACAGAGAAAATCCGCAGTCATTTGAATAGAGAAGATTAAGTAAAGAAAACTCTACTGTGAGTGTGATATAGCCTTTATTTAACGTCACTGAATATGTAAGATTAGACACCATCAGTGTCTTGCTGGGGGAGAGCCGCCAGTGAAGTTTCACGCAACTCATTCCAATACAGCTACTTCGACAGTGCTTAGCATAACTAAGAACATTTTGTCTAAATCCTCAGGTGGGCAAAACCCCTAGAGAACTAGATTTCGATTGCGTCGTTTTAATTTATGACCGACTCAGTTTCACCATATTGTGCTCCTCTAGCTCCAACGCAGCGCTCACATCTTGTCTCATCAGGGTAAGAACAATCTGCCTGCAGAATGATTAGTACAGCGAGACCCAGAACTACGACTGAAGGCTACAGTAATACAGCTCTAATGTAATCTCCACTGAAGTCAGCCACTGCCTTTGGCAACTGGATCGGTCTCTCAGAGACCAACTGATTCATTTTATACCGATTATCTAATTAGTCCAAATTAAGCAGTTTGTGCAGAAGGCTGCATGCCCCAGAAAATGGATATTAACACAAGTAATATGCAAATAAAGTATGGGAGCCTAGTGTTATCCGTCTGAAACTCCAGTTGTACAAGTTATTTGAGCAGCCGAGCTCTAAAGCATATATCATTTTTCTGATTCTTCCTCCATTGGTTGCTAACTACTTTTTTTTTTTTTTTAAATATATATAAATTCAGGCTTCTTCAGAAATGACAGCGTCCTGCTGATTTTTTCTTGGAAGCACCTAACCATTCTGGAAAACTGTAATGGCTTTTTTCCATCTTCAACATTTTTTTTCCCATCTTCAACAGAGCGCTCTAAAGAAACCAGACAAATGCCAGCTTTATAAAAGACTATCAGCTGACTGCATTCAAAACTGCATCTAAAAGTTCCTGACCTACTGCTGTTCATTACTGGTGTCCTTTATTTAAGTAAGCGCCTCACCACAGAAAACACGGACCGCAGCTTCAACGTGACATCTTGCCTGAGAGAAAAATTATTCAGGTAATTAAACACCACAGGACTGGGCACCTCAGCAGTGATCCAGAAGACTGTGGTATCCTTTAATCCATGACGGAGTTTACACTTTAAACCTGTAGGCAAGACCAGAGTCTTAGACTGCAAACTTTCTAGCCTTCTCCTCCATTAAACACCAGTTATGCTTTCAATGCTTTAGCCAAAGAATAATAGATTTCATCCACATTAGTCCATATATTGTGTTGACTGTCAAAAATTGTTATGTTCTCATCTAGAATAAATCAGATTAGCTCTGGTAAGTAAAAATTTAAACCAAACTGCCCAGGTTCTAATATATGAGCACTCATCCATTTTCACAGCACTTCCTTTTGACAGGTAGGAAGTTAACAGAAAATGGGTATCATATCATTTTGAACACTTAACAACTTTTACTACTTATGCTGCAAGTAAGCATGAGACATGGATTTCAGTTTAATCTGCCTTCTCTCAACAGTTTATAATGAAAGTGTTTCTTTCATTACAGCCATAATAATCATGTAGCAAATAGAACCTAGGCTATAATGCTATATTCTATTTGATGGAATAAATACCTGAAGTGGCTATTTCAACCATATAGGTAATTTATATCGAGTACTGAATAAAGACAGCACAAAAAGAATAAACAGGAAATTTGTGCATATGCAGCGGTACTGAGACTCAAGCATCTATTTTGCAAATTCTGTGTTTCTCCAGGCAACACTGAAAGAGATCACCGGCATTCCCCTAGGACACATTGCTCTCTTGCCCAATCCATTACCATTCCACATACCTTCACATGTAGTCCGACACACCATTAACACTCATCTTTTCAAATGCTCAGAACTGGAAAGAAATGGAAGCATGTCCCAATTATGCTATCGATTCACAGGGTGACCATGGTCAAGCCTTGGTTGTTGCCATGCCTTGAAAACAGATGCAATGCTTCTCTGCGCATGGAGGATATTTTGAGTCCAGGATTTTTATAATTCTGACAAGCTTGTCTTTAAAAATGATGTAAGGCCTTAGCTGACTAGAAAGCTGAGTATCATATGGGAGCTGACTTTATGAGGAATAAAGCCTCACGCAAGAACAACTTTGTCATGAAAATTTTCATGAACACAGAAAATTAAGCAACTAAAAATATGAAACTATTTTTAAGTAATGTGTTGCAATTTTTATCATAAAGGGTCTGTGGTGAGCCAAAATTTATCACTACAACAATGACCTTAACATTCACGTTATTCATGTAATTATGATTATAGAACAGGGGCTTTGAAAGTTTGTGTATGTTCTTTAGTTGTACAGCATTGCCATAAACTCTCAATTTCTATTCTTAATTTTCTACTTACTATAAATCCAGTGAAGCTGACAAAACATTGCATTTTACTCATGGCTTTCTCCCAGGTCAGTGAAAATGAATTGGAATCCGTTTCATTAGGATACATTAGAAGAGCATAACACTCTCTGCTTTTGGGTGTTTTTTCGTCAGGGGGCAGAGCGGGCATTATAAATATCAAGCTTTATTTTAGATGGACTATCTCAGAGCATGAACATTTCTTGGTAAATTAATATCCATGAATATAACTTCTACAGGCCTTTGCAAACTAGAAATTGCCATTTGACCATCCTATTAGTGATCAATAACATCTGTAAAACGCTCCATCTGATTACCTATTTCCTCCGATACCTTTCTATTGTCTTACCAAAAGTCCACATGGCTTCAGAAGATAAAAACAAACAAACAAACAGAGAGCAAACTATGTCTGTCAAAGACAAAGGCAACACTTCCACCCAAGGGAATCCTTGAGCTGTCTGGAGAGAGTATTCTAGTGAAGCATCACTGCAAGCTTTCCCTACCGTGGTCCTCTCTAGGCACCTACTCTTGGCTGCTGCTACCAGTAGAAACTTTGGTGTACCCCAGTACAGCATTTTTAATGTTCTCATAGGTGCTCGTTAGAAAAATTCAGAATGCATATGGGCAGAGCGGAAAAAAAGTATATATATATTTTTATATCACATATATATCTACCAAAAAAGGATATAACCCGTGATGCTTCAGAGCTTTGACAGACACAAACCAGTTATCACTAACTGCTCTAAGACCATTTAAAGACTTGAGAGAACTGTTGCCTACTCAACTGCCAGCCGTAATCAAATCACTAACAAAACACAAGACTGTTCCCTTACTCTGTTGTTATGTCCCTCGACTGACAGGGAGCACTTTATCATCCTTCCAGCCAGGGATTTGAAGCTTTATACACCATCGCCCCACAATCTACACGTGAACTTGTTTGTATCTGTGAAGTAGCAGTACTCTGTAGACACACAGTTCCATTTATTAACCTCAGCATTTTAAAAATAATTAGCAGATACCACAGAAATAAAACAGTGCAATATACATGCGTTCAGTCCTGATCACCCGAGACTCAATTCCCACTGAAAAAGGGGGAAACTTCAGTTTCTCCACGAGAAAGCCTTTATTTTCACAGTCTGTTATTTATTTTTTCAATCAACATTACTCCAAATGCAGCATCTGATATATTGAAGGGCAAATCTGATGCTCACAGATAATGACTGACCTACTTAAAACTACAAAAAACACACGTTTACATTCTTCCCAAGACGAATCGTGCAGCAACATTCAGAAAGTCCCCACGAGCACATGCAGAAAACGGCAGCCTTCGCTCCCGCCGCAGCCCACCGCACACGCAGACAAACGCTGACAGACAGACAGACAGATACCGAGTTATTTTAAACACCGCCAAACCCTCCACAGAAACTGCACGGCCGGGGACAGGCACCAAAGGTGCGGTAGCTTCCAGCCCGGTCAGAGAGGAGGAGGTGGCGGGCCCCGGCGGCGGGGACCCGGGGAAGTGAC
>NW_010523163.1:0-262 GCF_000687285.1 Phaethon lepturus
GGAAAATGTGTCATAAAACAATGAAACCGCCTGCAGATTACATCGACCCCCTCCACCTCCCAGGAGGAGCAGGAAACTTTTAAATGCTCTTTTACTGTAAGGGAGGAAACTCCTTCGCAGGACCGTTGCCCGCATTGTACTGCTGGTACTAAGTCCTTCCATGGAAAAGCTTTGGGTGGGGAGAACCAGGGGTGAACGGCAACCGCCTTGGCACCCCAGGGGCACGTTTTGTGGCGGGGGGGGGGGCCCCCAGCGCCCCCTC
>NW_010523163.1:378-1269 GCF_000687285.1 Phaethon lepturus
TTCCCAGGGGGTCCTGCCCCCAGTGCCCGTCAAAGGTGAGTTTTTCTAAGCCAAATTGCTCCCCGTGACTGGAAGGACGACCAGCGGCGATGGCTTTAAACCCTCTCCCGGTGCTGCTCTCCGCGCCGAGCATCCCAGCCTTTACCCTCCCTCCCTCCTCCCAAACCTCACGGAGCTGAGAGGTTTGAGATGAGGGACTCTTCACCGAGGCATTTTCGTTGAATCGCCTAAGCAGCAAAATCAGCCTGTGAAGCTCTCCACATGGTCACCTTTAAAATAAAACACGGGTCATTCCCGCCCCGTGATAGCATCAAGCGGTATTTAAATAGATTAAAAAAAAAAAAATAACCACCACCCTAACCTGAACGCCCACAGCCTGCAGTAATAGAAACTGGCTTTGCCGGGTGAAATCTGCAGCTTTCCCTCATCAGTTTATCGCAAACGCACGACGAGCTGGCACGGGGATTTGGTTTTTGGATGCCAAGCGGCCGCCCACCCGAGCCTGCACCCCGTTGCCCTTTTCCCGGCCTGCCTGACGTCAGCGGCGCGTAACGGGGGCTCAGCCACCCCTCTACCAGCGACCCGCGGTCGCCGTCGGCTCAGTGGTTGTAAACCCGAACCTCACGCTGCCCTGCCGGGGCTTCCGGCAAAAGGCGACTGGAGATGGCTTTTTTTTGTTTCTGGCTGCAACAAAAAAATCCACCTTGAAGTATGGCCAAAAGAGTTAAAAACGGCCAACGAAAATGCCTTATTCTTCTCTGATCAAAATGAAAATCCAGTGGAATATAGTGGTGGGCAGAACAGACCGTGGTTTGGGGGTTTTTTCCCTTTTACGCCTTTTTTTTTTTTTTTTTTAAATTTTTCCCTAAAGAAGAAGCCAGGGGGTTTCGA
>NW_010523163.1:1396-3756 GCF_000687285.1 Phaethon lepturus
GGCTGGCAAAGCCTGCACCAGGGATGCTGGTCTGGAGGAGCCGCACATGGATGTGCCCATGGGAACGTATACATGGGCAATAACACGAGGCTGTGTCGAATTAGCCCGATTTCCATACCTCAGTGTTGATGTAAACACTCCTCAGGACGAGGAACGTACCATTTCCTTTAGGTAACGGTCCCCATGGCTGTTATAATCTCGTTTTTTACCCACTTACATCTGGTTTCTAATCTCATTGGAAGCAAAGACATGCCGAGGGTTTCGCGGGGCTAAGCCCGACCCGGGAAGGCTCCTCTCTGCCGGGCTGGAGCCTGCGGGCTGCCGGCGTGGGACCCGGGGGTCACTTTGCCTTTACAAACTGCAACCACTTTGTCAGCATCCAGGAGCTGCTTTCTCAGCTAAAAATAGGCTAATCCCTGCAGCAGGAGCTGAATTAATACAAAAATGACACCGCCAAATGCGCATTTCCCCCGTTCTTAGCCTTTCAAGCCTGAAACATAAAACCTGAACATCTTCGCTTTGCGGATTTATATACATTTCTCTCCGGTTTTAGCTACGCAGAAGCCAAAAACCTCTGCATACCAAAACCTCCGCTGGAATACTGTGCAGCTGCGAAGGAGGAGAAGGGAAGTGGTCTCAGATGCCCGACCCCGCTTGTCCAACTTTAATTTTAGCGTTACGAAATGAACAGTTGCATGGGCTCGTGAAATAAGAGCGATCTCCTACCAGGACTGCTCAGCAGAAGACCCAGCGTCGTCTTCGAGGGCGGCAGTTGCCTCCGAGGGCCTGTGGCACCCCAATGCAGCAACAGCATCGCGGCTGGCGAGCAGCGGTTGTCCACCTTCAGTTCGTGCACCTTCCTGATCAGACGGTAAAATACGTCCCAAATACCCTACTGCTTAAGGGGGTTCGATTAAATTTCACTTCAAAGAATTTGTATTAATTTCACAATTTTAATTAAAAAAAAAAAAAAATCACAAGATGAGATAATATCGTCACCGCTGGAGCAGAATATTCAAGCACGGAAAGAAGAGAGATTTAAAACGCATTAAATCATATATTAGAGGTTGGTTGTTTTTTGCCGCTTCCGGTTCTGCGCGGGAGCGGCCGTGGCACTGCACATCCCACCCTTGCCCCCGGGCGAACGCGTGTCTTCTTCAAGCATCGCTTCCAAAAAGACTTGATGCAAAGTGAGTTGAAACCAACTTTTGGGCTTCCGACTGCCTGGCGGTGCAGAGGCTCCTCCTGAAAACCTCTGGCTCCTACGGAGAGGACGTGAGACGCTTGACGGCCGTGCGGTGAGAACCAGCAGCTCAGGGCAAAGAGCAGCATCAGAAAAGCCCAAGTTTTTCCCCCGACTTCAAAGCCCCCATAAGAAGGAGCGTCACCCACCGCCCTTTGAGGCCAGGGGAGAGGCTTCGTCCCCACCCAGGCGCTTGAAATCGGGCATTTTAAGTGGTATTATTGTGACATTTTTCCCAGACAGCTCTCTCTTGCAATTAGCCAAATGAAAAGCAAGTGCTCATCCTGGAGAGGGGCACTCCAAAAAACGAACTGGCCACTGCTGTCCGCGGCAGGGCCACCCTGACGTCCGTGATGCCCAGCTCCGTCTGCTGCGTGGCACGGAGAGCCCTCGGCTACCGGCGGGCAAGGAGGGGAGGATGCTCGTGGCATCGGGCAGGATTCGGATGTCTCCGGACACGTCCTCCCCCCCAAGGCAAGGAGAAGCCTTCCTTGAGGGCTTTCGTGGGAACGGGTCAATAAAATCAACCCACGCCGTCGTGGTTGCTGGCTGCGCTCGAACTTTTTTGCGTGCGCCTTCCTCTAAGAAAGTAGAAGCAACGAAAAGAAAAACAGGCGTTTGCACCAGGCTCTGCCCTTGCAGGCCGTTAGGGCTGTCTTTCTCCCCCCTAAAAACATTGCCAGAGGACAGGACGTTACACAATGCCTTAGGGGTGTTTTGCTAGGCATTTTGCGACGTTAGGGGTATTGTGCCCGCAGCACGCAGCCATTGCCACGAATCGTCTTTTTTTTAAAAAAACAAACAAACAAACAAACAAAACAACACAAAAAACCCGCGTTTCACCCACATGGCAATAGGGTTCGTGGAGATGCGGCCAGTTTCTGCAGGGCTGGGGATTTCCTGGCAGGGCACGCGTATCCTTTGTTAGGGAAAGCAGACATCAGCGGGGGACACCACAGCTTCGGGGGGGCTCGGCGAGACCTACGGGCACGGGAACAGCCCCTGCCCTTCCGGACCCCCATCCTCGCCCGGGACAGAGCCCAGCCGAGGGGTACCCTCTCTCTCCCGCCTCCTCCTCAGTAATTCCAACCGACGCAAACCACGTCCAGCGCCGGCT
>NW_010523163.1:3915-4259 GCF_000687285.1 Phaethon lepturus
AGCTTTTTGGAAGTAAGCACGCCTCCCGCTCCATCAGACCCCCCCCAGCCCTGGCTGGGGTATTTGCTGAACGTGTTCTGCCAGTTTTCGTTCCGGCCCTGGGGCCGGGTTACGCCCCGAGGCAGGGCTGAGGGGCTTGCAACCTCAGACCCCGGTCCCCCGAAAGGTGCTGCGCGGAGTAACGTGTCCGACGCAAAAGCGGGGAAGGAAGCGCTGTTCGGGCCCCGAAAAACCTGCTTCGTTTCCCAGGTGCAGCGAATAAAGCTGGTTCTCGTCCCCGCGGTTCGGTACCCCCGGGGCCGGGACGATTTCCCCGCCACCCTTCGCATCCCGATGCCTGCAGG
>NW_010523164.1:0-662 GCF_000687285.1 Phaethon lepturus
GGGTGGTGAGGCAGGGCCACCCCACTCCCCTAGTCCCCCTGAGCAGGCACTCACTGGCATAAAGGGCGTGCGTGTCCTCGCTGTCGCAGGGCGAGCGGAAGCTGGCCAGACCGTAGTCGGTGATCTTCAGCACGAAGCGGCTGTCCACCACGCAGTTGGATGACTTGAGGCTGCCATGGTGGCCGATGATGCTGTTGTGCAGGAAGGCCATTCCCTGGGACAGATGGACATGGTGAAGCTGGCATCCCTCAGGCACCTCACCCACCTCCTCATGCCCCTCGCTTGGGTACCTTGACGATGTCATTGATGAGGGAGTAGCGAAACATCCAGTCCAGGTTGATGCTCTCATTCTCCAGGACATCCTGCGGTAGCACACTGAGTGGACCCCACCAAGCACCCAGGGGATGGTGGCACCAGCCTAAAAAAAAGGGGCCGCAGCCTCACCAAGCACCCAGCTGTCGGGGGATGCTGCGGAACCCACCCCCTCCCCTCTACTGGCTTCTGACACCTTCTTGAGCAGCTCTGCTGCAAGACTTGTGGGGCTTGGGTGGCCAGCAGCATCTATAAACTTGTCCTCAACGCCCAGCCCAGCTGGGTCACCAGGAGTGTCTGTGTGTCACCCGCAGCATCCCCAAGCCCCCCTACCTGCAGGCTGGCCCCCC